>NC_045541.1:79005278-79212778 GCF_009769535.1 Thamnophis elegans | reverse complement strand
GTATTGTATTCCCCTCTCCCTGGTTTCTGTGAGCCGCCCTGAGTCCCCTCAGGGAAAAGGGCGGCCTACAAATAAAATCAATTCAAATTCAAATTCAAAAAGAGTTGATATAAATCAATGATTTTTTTAAAAATCCAATAAATTTTAATTTGATTTCTGAAATAAAGTTTAGGGTCTCATTACTTTTAAAAAATAAATAAATTTGTAGATGATTTAAAACTGTATCATAATCAAATATATCCAGCACATTCCCATAGACTGATTTTCCACGTAGAAAAGATGCTTGTGAGAAAATAGTTAAAAGACGTGCTTAGAAAGAGGATTTTGGTAAGAATGCAGCATTTTTCTTTGAAATATTAAAACCGCCACTTCCTTTGTGAAGTTCACAAAGCTGTTTCTACTTGTCTCTGGGTGTATCTTTCCAGGCTGCCAGGTAAACCTTACAAGAAAGGTGGCTACTTCAATGCTTCCTAGGTACTGTATGTGCTTTATTACAGTAACATGCTTTGCAAAGCTTTTTCCTTATATTAATTTCAGTCCTAATCTCATGTTATCGTAATGATTTTGGGTTTCTTTTGGACCCAACAGGCAAATAGTTATTACAGACATGAGGATACAGAATGTACCAGCGATGTATTACCAGGTTCAGCTGGGAAATATTGAACTATCTTATACTCCTGTTTTATGTTACGTAAAGTTTGTACTGTGTTCATTCTCAAGTTCATATTTTCACTACTAGGCAAACAGCATAATCTTTTATTTACTATGTGGGGGGTGGATATTAATTGCCTTAACAAGGATCATTTGGTCCTTTGTTCTTCTTCACTACTGACCTGTTTACAGTAGCTTGCAGTTTTTGTTGCATTCATATTTTTTGTTAACAGCTTTGTGAAGTTTCTGTGAAGTTTCATAAAGTTCTGTGATGCACAGTTTGTTACAGGAAACCAACACTGGGGTTTTTCCCCCCCCCAAGAAATGCACTAATTGAAAATGAAAAAAATCTTGTAAACCAATGAAGTCAGCCCCAAAGGTGCTTTTTTTTAAAGGCAACTGGACTTTATTTTTCCTTGAAGACATTTTGCTTCTCATCCAAGAAGCTTCCTCAGCATTTCTCCCCTCCCTCCTTACTTGATTCCTGATTTCACTTTGGATACATATTCCAACCAGTGATGGGCTTCCATTTTTTTAACTACCTGTTCGCTTGCGCGTGTGCATGACACTTCTGCACATGCGCAGAAGCATCCAGGCAGGTGGGTGGAGCCTCCCGCCACCGCTACTACCAGTTTGCCCGATCCGGGATGAACCGGGAGCAACCAATCTCTGATCACAACTGAATACATGCACCTGCTAATTTTCTTTGGCTTTAACCTAATTTCAAGAGTTTATGAGAAGAGATTTCTTTAAATTTCTGATCGGTTCAGATTTCTGTTTAACCTTGGTGCTTATCTGGTGTATCAGAAAGAGAAAGAAAACATATCTGAGAGAAGATCCTCCTATTTTTAACTGAGTCCTATCTAAAGCTTTTTTTTCATCCTCAGTAGCCATGCAGTCTCCAATACACTTTCTCTGAGGGAATGTGGGTTTTTTTCCCCCACATTGAATGTTACAGAATTGTTCAATCTGTGTAAAACATTAAATGTTTAAACATTAAAATACCCAATATAGAAAACATAAGGAGGAATAAAACCAGGATTGGATGAGGGTTCAGAAGGCAAAATATATATTTAGACAAATCTAGCTTAGGAGGAGAAAAGTAGAAAATTTAAGTATAAGAGAATTGTGGCAGGTAATGTTGCCTGTAATATGTACACTCAGAGCTTATGCACCCGAGGGGAATTCCTTGTGTAATCAAATCATATTTGACCAATAAAGAATATTCTATTCTATTCCATTCCATTCCCCTATTCTCATATTTCATAAGATACGCTAACTTATATGCCTAGGATGAATTTTGCTTTTCCAGCTACATTACCTTGACTCCGAGATCTGATATTACAAATCCTCCATTTTGGGGTTTTCTCCTTTTAAAATAGATTCAATATTTTGAATCACAAACATTGGCTTAGCAATTGTCACATGTGTGAAAATGTAAAAGTCCACATTCTTTGCCTCAGTAGTTAATGTATCTTGCAGACACCATGCTCTCCTGTTTTCAGGCTTATTTTGGTAAATGCGAGGAAAGAAAGTTTACTCCACACTTAATTAAACTTCATGGCCTGAAGTTACAAGCAATAAATGAGAGGCTTGGAAAAGGATTGTTATAAAAGTCTGTGTTAGCAAAAGCACCAAGTGGGTGGTACACTCAGTCTCTGTGTAGTGTTGTCTACATGTAACACAGTAGCACACACAACAACTAACACACACATTCCCTATTATTTTCTTTTGCCTACTTTGAGAGCGATATTCCTTGTAAGTATTCCAATGTTAAATAAGCCCAATATCTTATGCTCATCACAGAGGTGGTATTCAGCAGGTTCTGACCAGTTCTGGAGAACCGGTAGTGGAAATTTTGAGTAGTTCAGAGAACCGGTAAATACCATCTCTGACTGGCCCCGCCCCCATCTATTCTCTGCCTCCCAAGTTCCAGCTGATCGGGAGGAAATGGGGATTTTGCAGTAACCTTCCCCTGCCACGCCTACCAAGCCACACCATGTCCACCAAGCATACTACAGAACTGGTAGTAAAAAATTTTGAATCCCACCACTGACTCATCATGGAAATTCGTACCCTATATTCACCTAAGAAACATATAGCTCTTGTAGGAAAGCATGTTTCCCACAAGGAGGAGCGTTTACAAGATTTCTGGTTCAAAAATGTCTCATGTAAGCAAGGCTTCCTCTCTTCATCTATTCTTTGTGTTAAGGGAAGCAAGGAATGCTGAATACACTGTATTGTAATTGGCTTAGCGTTTTTTTGCTCGTGTAGTGCTAATGTAAAGATGGTAAGAGGCACTTTAGACTGCTACTTTAATCATGTTGTGGTTCAGCTAATCGGCAGATTGCTAGTGTTTTCGTTGGCTGAGCCAGATTGTACTTTATGCATGTGCAAATTACAAGCAAACATAGTGCCACGAGCCTTCCTATTATGGTTTTAAGAGATAATGTACAAAATTATTGTTTATGGTTCCTGTGATCGGTTCAAGCAATTTTCTTGCTCCAGTGCAGGCCAAAAGAAATGCTATTGATAGTACAGTAAATAGTGTTTTGTGTAACCATATACATTGTCAAAGCAAAACCAAGAGTTAGGAAACTATTAAGGGTTGTGTCTTCTGAAAGGATACCAGACTGTGAAAGGCTGCCTTACTATCCCTAGGATTCTTTAAGGTACTTAAAGAGGGAAGTTGCTCCTGGGGAGTGTCCAATTATATCAGTCCACTGATGAAATAGTGTTCACCGATAAAACAAATACTTCCTACCTCTCCTGCCCCAAATCTGTACTGGTGGGTTGGAGAACTCTTCAGAGCATATCTGAGTAGAACAAAAGGAAATACTATTTAAAAAAATGAAATGTAAATGCTGTGTGTGTTCTTCAACTTCTAAGGTTGATAAATCGGGGAAAAAAATGTTCTGAACCAACAAGAAAAGAAGTCCAGTTGCTGTGCTTCTAAAGTTGATGTTTCCCGCCTTTGCTAATATCTAGGTGCTTTCTAGTAGGTAGAACCTAGGTAGACAATCAAAATCACTCTTCATACTAGATCTCATATTTACTTACATCCATTCTGTTCATTTTCATCTTGGCATAGTGCAAGTACATGTCAATGATTGATTGGGAAACTTACCTAAAGTGTCAAAGAATGCAGCAGCTTTGATTTGGGATTCCGGACTGGATAAGCAATCTGCTTTTTGCCAGGTTGCAGGCAAATTTCCTCCCAGTGTGGTGAACTACAAGAAACCTGAGAGCTGCTTCTACCAACACTGTTCCACTTAGGGAATCATTCCCTGTCTCAATTCCATTCATGCCAAGAGAATGCCATTTCCAAACCAGATATCCTGCCAAAGAGTCATAATTGTAAAAGGGCCTGCTTGTTTTATTTTCCTCTTTTGATTTCAAAGTAGAAAGGCAGCTAGCATTGATTGTAAGCAAAAGCCCCCCCCCCCCCTTTCAGAGAGGCTAAGTGTTTTGCTTGCATTTTTTCATGGATTTTCAATGAAATTATATAAACGGCTTAAATAAATAATAAAAAATGGCAACTGGGAATCTTAAAGGCTAATTGCAGAATTCCTATTCTTTATGTGCTCTTTTCAGTTCCCCTGTTTAATATTTTATTGTAGCTGTGAATGGTTACTAAATGAGGCAGAACTATCTATATGATCCAGGCAGTGGCCCAGTTCTCATGATGATAATAAACATGATAGCCAAATAAATGAATTTATTCTATAGATTCCAAGACTAACCCTAGGGGAAAGTTCTGACTGAGTGAATAGGAATGGAATCACTACATATTGTTGCTCGTTGTAATGTTCTGTGAGAAATCCCTTTGTCAGGGTTCCAAATAGCATCTGAAAGTAAATCAGAGTCCAAGACAAAGGATTCCTCAAAGTTCCAATTTATTAAGAGAGCTATGTTGGCACATCTGGGAAAACCCAAATCTAAACACTTCCCGGTTTTCCACCCTGTTGAAAATTCAAGATCTTGCCCCCACACCCACAAGTCCATCACATGGTCCAAACGTTCACTGCTGTGCTGGCAGCTTTCACCCATCCAGTTCCGATCAGATGCAGAGGTGCAAGGATAAAGGATGACCTTGGATTTCTAGAAAGACTTTTGTCATGGCTACATATCATCTGACTCCATACAATCCTTCCTCCCATTTTCCCACAGTAGAAATATTTATGGTACAATAATAGAAAGTGTGTCAGGCCAGAGTAATCCACTTGTATGGCTGCAGGCCTGACACTTTTTGCTAATACTCCGATATGACGGTGGTACTACAGTTAGAAAGTAATGAAATATGAACCAAATAGTAGTGCACAGATGATGTACTATCTGTTCACAGCACTTTATAGATTCTGTAGACGGGATATTCATTAACACATGTGGAATACAAATCGTTCTAGGTTTTTTTTTCCCTGATGGTCATGTTAAAGATGGATCATTCTTGAGTTTTGAATATTTGGAATAATTTTTAGAAAAGGAGGTTGAGCAGCAAAAAGAGGGAGGGTTCTGCATAGTGTGCTTTGCATCCTACTTGCTGCTAAAGCCCGTTTCCTTCTTGCATTGTTGGGTCAAATCTTGCTCTAAATCCTCAGATCTGACATCAGTACAGGTTAGTCCTCTACTTACAACAGTTGGTTTAGTGATCATTTGAAGTTACAACGACACTGAAAAATTTATAACCTATTTTCACACTTACAACTTTTGCAGCATTCCCAAGATCACATGATCAAAATTCGGAAGCTGGGCAACTGTTTCAAATTTATGATAGTTGCAGTGTCCCAAGATCACAGGATCACCTTTGTGACCTTCTGACAAACTCAGTGGGAAAGCCCAATTCACTGAACAACCACATTACTAACTTAACAACTGCAGTGATTCACTTAACAACTGTGGCAAGAAAGGCCGTAAAATGGAGCAAAACTTACTTAACAGATGTCTCACTTAGCAACAGAAAATGTTGGGCTCAGTTGTGGTCGTAAGTTGAGGACTACCTGTACTGCTTAGCCCTGGCCCTTGAGGAACAGCTATCAATTAGAATGAATGCTGTTGTAGGTTGTGAGATACTAACTGATAGAACAGTTGCATTGTACTACCCTAGGTGCAGTATGGCTTCTTTTAGAAATGCATCTGGAAATGCTTCCGTTTTGACTGTCATCTTAGACGTGGTCCAAGTGAAAGGGCAGAAGTACATAGGTTTGATGAAACGGAATGCAAAAGGCAGAGGGGCAATAAATAGAAGTAACCAGAGCTCTTGGACACCTGCACTAATCTCATTTCATTCATTCTGATTTAATATCCTGGCTGAGAGAGTGATGTCATGCCACAGCGGTATGGGAGAGGTAGTGTTGCATTAACTCTCTGCATCTCAGATTGACAAAGCGATCCTGAAAACTCATATTTCAATATATATTTTTAGTAGTTATCTAGTCATAGTGGGGAAATAGCTATCGAATGGAGTTAGTAGTGGACTTTTTGCTTGCTTTCAATCTGATACTTATTGCTGGAGTGGGGGGGGGGGGGAGAACATTGTTAGATCCGAATTAGGAGTTAATAAAAGCAAGCCTCCCACAATGGAAGAGGGTTTTTTTGGAAATAGTTATGTAGCTAAGGCGTGCACGAGCTGTTTAAAAAAAGGAAGGAAAAAAAGAAACTGAAAAATATGATTCAGATATAGTTTTCACTAAAGTTGCTCAAGGATCTGTTCAGAAATGAAATCCTGTCAACTCTGTCTAAATACCTTGACCACCCACTCAACATATAGACACATTTTCCTAATTAACCTATACAAGGGGCTGCTTAATTGGCCAGTTACCAGAGCATGAATTAGAAAAGATATTTTTTATGTACTTGAGTAGGAGCTAGAGAGGGGGGGGGGAGGAAGGAAGGTGCTGAAACACTGCCAAAATGACATAGATCTCAGTCAACCATAAAAACCCAGCTTCTGAAATGGCAGTGAATACAACCAGAGATGATTGATGATGGACAAAGGAACAAGATCTAAAATTATGGGATCAGTGCTTTTGAAAGAACCCTAAGAGTGATTGGTTCAGTCAATGGTCTTTAAATAGTGGTTCAGGGATAAATCCGATAGCTTATTAGGTTTTCCTCAATTAGAAGACACATCATGCTTCTTTCAGACACGCTACAAAACTCTTAGAAGTGTGCGAAGATGGGAAAGTCTTCGATGTGGTTTAGATCCATAGCATTGTATCTTTTAAGACCCGGGATACATCTGCAATTCAGCAATGCCTGCAGAACCCTTTTTCTCTATATTTTTTAAATCGTGGATCTGACACAAACTTTTGTAGGTTGTGGGGCTTAATCCATCACTTGAAAAATTAATATTATATTCTTGTTTCTCAGCAGATAGTAGTTAATTCAGCATGTCTAAGCTGTATCTGAAATGATGCGATAACACACATGGGAAAATGCTTCTCAGTTTTCTGCAATACAGTAGACTTTCCTTGATGGAAAAATCGGCACAGGAATGGTTTCTAGAAGTAATCATATTTTAAAATCATTGCTCAAAGCAACTCTCTTGACTTGGACTCTCTTAAACCAGGATATAACAACACTGGCAACTGTTCAGCCTGCCGTTTGTCAGATGACAAATCTCACTCACATGTGAGTGCTAAAGATTGTCAAGAGGACTATTTATAAAAGAGGAGTAAAATTATCCCTCAAAGCCCTGACTAAATTCCAGTCCAGGTAGTTTATTTCCTGCCTTCCTAGAATTACACGCATGCACACACACACATACGCTCCACCTACCCCCTGCAGATTCCATTTATTTTATTTAGCCCTGTCTGTTTATCTGCTCCTTCCCATCACTAAGATACTGAGTTGTTTTGTAATCAGTTAAAAATGTGCACGCTGGAAGAAACCTATGCTGCTTGCTTATGCACTGGGAATGGTGATCTGTAAAACACCAAAAGAGTAATGTCAAAAAAATACCAGCGTTCTCTACAGAGACTTGGGGTTTTTATTAGATAGCATAGATTCTGTAAACTGCTGGAATCGATGAGTGATAAACAGACAATCTTTTAGAAATAGAAAAAGAATGGTGAAGGGAAAGTCCAACCACTGTCATTACAGTAAGCACTGAAAGAATGAAGTGATTAATGCATATGATAAATGAGCTGACTCATTAATCTCCGGTTTAAAATGTGGATTTTTATTGGAGCGTGCAATATATGCAAACTGATGCTTTGTCTTGACAGCAACTTTGTTGTAAGTATCCCTCATCTCTTGCTTTAGATAATACAGTTATTTACCAAAGTCTTAAGTGATTTCCCTGGTTGGTTTATATAATTCTTTTCTAGTATTCATTCATAAAAATAGTATATTTCTCCAAGGAGCCAGAATTCCTATTTGAACAATATGTTATAAGTCTGAAGACTTCTAGAAAATACTTACTTGTTCTTTTGAGAGGCTTTGATTGATTCTTATTGGATTTAAATTTATTAAAGTTGCTTCTAGAATTATGGAACTTAGGTCTGAGGTTAATTTTCCAGTTTGTTTTGTTGATTTCTTTTTTATCAATCTGGCTTAAAGAAAGAAGAAAGAATTGCATCCGTTTGAGTTTTGATTTTAAAAAAGTGCAAAAGCTATGGTGGCACAGAAATTAGAATGCAGTATTGCAGGCTAACTCTGCCCACTGCCAGGAGTTTGATCCTGACCGCTCAAGTTTGACTCAGCCTTCCATCCTTTTGAAGTCAGTAAAATGAGGACCCAGATTGTTGGGGCAATAGGCTGACTCTGTAAACTGCTTAGACAGGACTGTAAAGCAATGTCTTTTACTTACATACCACATACGAAGTGGTATGGTACATGTCTGAATTTAAAGAAAAGTCACAAAATAAGTATAGGAGAAACAAAAAAATAATGTAGGGGAACTATTGTAAAAATGTGGATTTTTCTAATAACATTTGTATGTATATTTTTAAGTTTCAAAAAGATGTAAAAGGGATCAAATGAACTAAGGAGGAATGAGAAATTGAAGCCAACAATTTAATTCATTTCTCTAACCATAATTTCTTTGCTCATTCTCTTTCTCTTTTTTTCACATTAATATTTATTTAATTGTGTTTCTTAACTGAGTAATAATTTTATAATATTGAGATATGATGTATGTGTATGAAATTCTGTTTTATGAAACAGAGTTGTAAGAAAGTTTTACCAAATAGGAGATCAGGAAACATTTAAGAGAGATGAAAGGGATATTAATGCAATACCTCATACAGCAACTCCCCACTTAGCAACTACCTTAGTTAACTATCATTTGCAAATACAATGATAATAACTAGTAGTAAAATAAATTCATGCAATGTGTGCACTTATAACCACATTTCTGCACCCGACAATCGGAAACATAGGAGTGAGAGTAACCATGGTGCACAGATTTTATTTGAATGAGCTGGAAGCAACCAGCAATCTTTGCAGTGTCTCTTCTCCTCTGTCTCCGAATTATGTGTTCACCTAGGGACCATTTACTTACTAACTTACTCACTTAGTAACAAAATCTCTGAAACAGATTGCAGTTGCTAAACAAGGAGACAGTGTAGTAGGCAAGTAAAAAGATGGTTAAAGTGTATGAGAATGCAACATTTTGACAAAGTCTAACGTCATAACAACTATAGCAATATCCCCAAGAGCCATATTTGACTCATAGCTAATGTCTAAGAAATCTGTTCCAAAATCAATCATTTGCTTTTATATGCATGTGTAATGTTTTCATGAAAACTAAGGGCTATTTTTAGACTAAAATTGAAATGTTCTGTCACCAAATGGAAAGTTTAGTTCAATGTTGAAGCGATAGGTTATTAGAAGGAGTATAGAATGCTACAGATAAAATGCAGTTAATGAAAAAGAATCATTCCTCCTAATTCATATTTCCTTCCCTTCCTTCTTTCAGGGGGCTTTGCCACCTTCTCGTCTTGTTTCCCAGGACTCTGTGAAGGAAAACCAACTGCCATCCTGCCAATGAGTATCTCTCAGCCATGCTTGCCAGTGGCCAATGTTGGCCCAACACGCATCTTGCCTCATCTCTATCTAGGTTCCCAGAAAGATGTCTTAAATAAGGTACTCTATGACATTGAGGGAGATGGGCTTGTCTTGTAGAATCTGTATCTTCTTCTGTAAAAGGGTCATTGCCAAGAAGAGGCATTTGCTGCCTGTGCGTAACCATACATCATCCCGTCAAACAATAGTGTCTTTCTGGGCCTATGGAGTGTGCAGAGACAGAGACTTCATAGGCTTCCCCTGAAGCATTAAAGGCATTAGCAGTGGGAATGTCAGGATGGTGAGGCTGTCCCTAAGAAATGTTATGTGAGGGGAGCCAGTTTTGCATCGCCAGTGTACGGTGCCAGCCAGGCTAAAGAACAACATTGACCTCAGCTTTTCCATGTCCAGCCAGGGGATGAGGTATTAGCCTTGGCATTCAGCTGTGACTGATGGTAAGCTGAGGTGCCAAGGAGTGTAGGCAGTGCAGCCTACAGTTGCAAGAGAGAGAAAAAACAAATCCTTTGAGAGGGCCCCCAAATGCATAAAGATGAGCATTGGGAATGGAAGAGAGGGAGGGGAGAGCAGCACTGTCCTTTCAAAAGGTGCCAGAATGCTTTGGCTATGATAGGTCTGCAGGAAAGAAAGAATAAGAAAGAAGTCATTATTACAATATCAGTGGGCATGTATCCCAGGCCAGAGGGAGCCAGTAGCGTATTGCTCACAGGGAAGGTGGGAGGAAGCATCTAAATTAGAGGTGCAGAAAGGAAGAAAATAACATTTTTTATACAGGGAGTAGAAAGACACAAGAATGAAAAAATGTTAAGAATGTAAGCTTGGGAGTTTGGCTGGCTCCTAGAATCTGAGGTTACGATTTATTGCACAGGGATCGTGGAGAAAAATGATAAACCCAACAAGAGGAACATCACGTTGCTCTTGAAACATAGGAACCCGTCTGTGATGTATTTAGTTTTGGTTTTTTTCCCTTCACTGTAGCAAAACAATACTCGGAATATCCTAATGCCCTATGATTTAATCCATGGAAATGTCTCGTAGCCTTTCCTCAAAGTCCATTCTTCTCTTAGAAGACATGCTGCAAGCCTTTTTTCCCCCTTTCCCAATGGAAAATATAAGAAGTACATAGATCCGATGCCACCGGGAGTTTATGCCGTAAAGGCATTTTGAATGTCTGAAAATGTTGCTACTGAAAGTGCAGCTGTTTGCTATGACAAGAAGCTGCTAAATTATTTTAAACTGGCAGCTAAAATACATAGAAACCCTGTGGCTACAAAACGTGATGGCAGACAGTCTATTATAGAAAGGAGAGAGAATACAAGAGAGAAATACAAGAATACAAGAGAGAAAGGGGGAAAATGTCTAGCAGGGGAAAGTCTGTAACCTTCCCAACATTGTTGAAGTGCAATTCCTAGCCTTCTTCTCTTTGGCCATACTGACTGTGGCTGCTGAGAACTGTAGTTCAAGATCTTCTGGATTTCCACTGCTTCTTAAAGCGAGAGCATAATCAGAACCTCTGGAAGAACAGGGGAGAAGATTCTGCATTGAATGACAAATGAAAGAACCTAGCTCTTTTTTTCCTCCCCTTCAGGACCTGATGACCCAGAATGGGATCAGCTATGTTCTCAACGCCAGCAATTCATGTCCCAAGCCAGATTTCATCTGTGACAGTCACTTCATGCGCATTCCAGTCAATGACAACTACTGTGAGAAACTGCTTCCTTGGCTGGATAAATCGATTGAGTTCATCGGTAAGACCAGTCTTATTGGTAAAGAGCTCTTGAAGGGTTTTTTCCCCCCATACTTTTTCAGTTTCTTTATTGTCGATGCAAAAGGTTTGGAATGATGACCAAATTGCTCCATCCCCCTTGTCCTGTTCCATTAATCCCATATTTCAAGATCTATGGCAGAGGTGGGGAACTATGGCCTCTTTATGACTTCTGGATTTCAACTCCCAGGATTCTGGGAGTTGAAGTCCACAGCTCATAAAAGGGCCACAATTACTCACCCGTGATCTACAGCGTGCAAAATACCAGCCTTTCCTTGGACAGTGGAACTTCTTCCTTTTTTCTCCAGAAAAAAAGGTTCCTGGTGCTGATGCCCAGATGATAACACTAATGTAAATCTGGATATCACAGAGGAACAATTAGTGCTACTTGAGATAATACTGCTCTTTCCTTTGATGAGTATGCTTTTTAAACTTCAGAACAGCCAGGCTTATTCAGAAAGTATTTCTTAGTATGTACAAAGAAATAATTTATTTCTTAAGACATAGAATGTAAGCAGTGTTTCAGATTATCTGTGAAAGCACTTTTGATCATCCTGGTACCTTCTGGAGTATTGAATCAACTCCCATAATGAGCTTTATGATTTAGGAGTGTTGACATCCAAAATATCTAAAGGAAGGAAGGAGGGAAGGGAGAAAGGGAAGGAAGGAAGAAAGGAAGGAAGGAAGGAAGGAAGGATAGGTGAATGGAACATTTGCAAACAATTCTGATATTTGTTGATTTATTTAGTTGATGCTATGCTTAAATAAATGAATTCTGTGCCCAGATTTTTAATCCAGGCTTTATTTGTTCCGTAATTTTTATCATGTCAAAACAACACAATATGTTGCAAATGGCTGTCAAATAGACAGCCATAGTCCAGGCTGTAAGAATGAAATCACCCCCTCATGAAGGATGTATTTGCCTGTTTGGTTACATTAAATTATTTTAAATTTGCATTATGCAAGGAAAATATATTTCTCTGATTCCCATGTTATATATGGAGCATACAAGTGGATTACAACATTTTTTTCATTTCAGACTACTGCTGGCTGGGCTAATTAGAGCTGTAGTCTGAGATCCTCAGATTCCCTCTCCTTGCTGCAAGTTAAACGCAAGGGTTGTGTAACCAGTATGACAAGCACAGTGAAACCTGAAACTGAATATAATGGAATTTGAAACATTCCATAATTTATATAATGACGCTACTATACAAATGATGTGATTTGCATAAGGAGGTCATTACGCAAATGATGATGCTGTAGTGTTCAGGTTACTAGAGTGAACATTTCCCCTCTCCCCTGCCCCTCAGTTAATCAAAACAAGGTTAAAGCAAGTTTTGACTTAAAGTGCAGATTTGTGCAGATATAAATATCTTGTTCATATAGTTTATTGCTTCTTCTTTCTGGTCTGCAAGGGAGAGCAATGTTAGTCTGTAGCAACAAAAACAAGAAGGAAGTTTATGACACATTTTAAGATTTCAGATTTGGTAAGAGAAGTTTTCTTGGAGTTGCCTTTACTTCACCAGATCTGAAATGAGTCTTGGTAGCCTTTAAGGTTTCTGTGTTTGAAGTGACCTCTATCATCTTGTCCTGCAGATAAGGCCAAGGTTTCTAGCTGCCAGGTGATTGTGCACTGCTTGGCAGGGATTTCCCGATCGGCCACCATTGCCATTGCATACATCATGAAGACCATGGGCATGTCTTCAGATGATGCCTACAGGTAAGTCTATTTCCAGAAGAAGATGGTAGTTCTTTTTCCTTTCCAAGGAGAAAGGTTGGTTGGCTGGTTCGTCCCTCCCAGCCAATCCTCAAAAGCTCCTTAGGAAAAGTTTTATTTTTTTGATAGCTATTTTTGGAGTCAAGCTTTGTTTTCTCTACATGCCCCCCCCCAAAAAAATAGAAATGGAGGCACATCAGTGGTGGGTTCCGAATCCCACTGCAACCGATACGGTTGCAATGGGGCCTGGCATCCATCACATGAACACGCGCAGCGTGCATACGTCCTTATCTCTTGCGACGCCTCAGCGAGCCTCTGCAACACTCCAGCTGCTTGGCGGAGTGTCACGCAGGCACCATGCACTGCATGCATGGAAGCGCCAAAGAGCTCAAATACAGGTAAGGAGCTCAGGCGGGCGGGCAGGCCCTCCAGAGCACCGCAATGGAACGGTACCCGGTGCTCCGGGCAGGCGCCAGTACTCCCATACCAGGGCGTACCACCTGCAACCCACCACTGAGGCACATAAAAAGAAAAAATACCATAAATATTATACCACTGAGGGAATGGCCTTTTGTGAAGTTGTAATTCTTAATTCTTTCTTAGTGTAAGCTTGGAAGCTGATTTATGTAACTGTCAGGCTTGTGGTAGCCACTTCAATTTCACCTGCTGATTGGCTCCCATTCTTTGATCATTTGAGATCATTCACATGTAAATTTAGTCATTTTGTGATTCACAGTACATTTGTTTGTTTAAAAAAAAACTATTGGTAGGGCACAATCAGTGGTGGGATTCAAATAATTTAACAACCAGTTCTCTGCCCTAATGATTTCTTCCAACGATCAGTTCACCAAACTGCTCAGAAAGTTAACAACCGGTTCTCCTGAAGTGGTGCGAACTGGCTGAATCTGGCGAACTGGGCACACTGCACAAAAAAATAAAGTGCTGAACTAATACTCTATATAGAAAGGGCTTATATATGGATATGGAATCACCATATAGATTACATAGCCACCTTGCTGAATCCTTGAAATTTGTGGAACTTGGTAACAATTGAACTTCTACTGGACAAGGAGAGATCCTTAAATATATCTCTACTTTTTAAAGCCATGGGCATGTGGGAAAGACATATAATTAGTTTTTAGTGCTGCTTTGAATTATAGAGTTTTTAAGAATCTTTTACAACCATGGCTTGCTGATTAGATGTTGAAAATCTTGGTAAGACTTTCAAGATCTATAAAATATGTCTTTATTGAAAGTAAGAAAATGCCATTTAATAATCATGGCTCTTTGCTTGCCCCGACAGGTTTGTCAAAGACAGACGTCCCTCCATATCACCCAATTTCAACTTCTTAGGTCAACTCCTAGAGTATGAGAGAAGTTTGAAGCTGCTCAAGGCTTTGAAGGCTCAAGGAGAGAAAGGGGAAGGGGAATCCCAGCAAGAATACTTTGAGACTTGTGAAGGTAATAGACCCCAGACTCTTTCTCTCTCAGAAAAGACTGAGGAGGTATTAAAAAGCACAATCTTGGAAACATCCTGCATTGACTCTGAGCGATCACTAGGGATTTCAAAGGTTGTCTCACCCATGGCGTTGCAGCAAGGACTCAATGGGCTGCATTTATCTTCTGATCGCATCCAAGACACCAACCGACTCAAGCGTTCTTTTTCTCTGGACATCAAGTCAGCCTACTGTCCTACCCAAAGGCAGGAGAGCCCGGTTCCTACCGAAGTAGGGGAAACTCCCAAGCTTTGTAAGTTGGACAGCCCTTCGGGTCCCAATGGTACCTGCCAGTTCTCTCCTCTTCCAGACGGTTCTGACTGGCCCAGCGGACCTGACTTCATTCTAGAGGCCAAAGTACGACAGCGACGGAAGCACAGGCACCAAGCAGGCTCCCCTGCCCATGGGCTGAGCCTTAATTTCAGTGGGATGTGTGCCATGCACAAAAGCACCAGCATGGAGGACAATCTCAAACAGACCCTTCGGCTGAGCCTTCCCAATGTAGGGCAGCAGCTGGCACAGCCAGCCACCGCCCCCTCCAACGCTGGTACTTGGGGGATGCACGTGGAGTCCCCAAGCACGCCTACCTCGGAGAACCCCTGGTACTTCGGCACAGACTCGGCAGCGGGCAGCAAAGGCGGCGGGAGTGGAACTCTCTTTGCCAGCGCCACCACCTACTCTTCATTCAGCTGCAGCACAATCCAGGCAAGCTGCGAGATCAGACTGAGGGACAAGCAGCGAGGAGAGCAGCGAGAGGTGCGGCACAGCTGGCACGAGGACACCATGCCTGAGAAGCAGTTCAAAAGAAGGAGCTGCCAGATGGAATTTGAAGAAACCTTATCGGAGAGCAGATCTCGGGAAGACCTGGGCAAAATTAGCAAACAGTCTAGCTTTTCAGGCAGCATGGAGATCATAGAGGTGTCCTGATGTTCACTGTGTGAGATTTGAGAGCAGATGCGGGTGCATCTGGGGGTGGGTGGTGGGTGGGAGGGGAATGGAGGTAGGGGCGAGGAAGAAGATGGGTGACATATTTAACAGAGGAGGAGGAGGGCGTGGGTGTGGGTGTAGGAGCATTTTTATTCATGTGCCCATGTGCATTTCCAACGGGCATATCCTCTAAAACGAAGGCTAAAGCTAAAGGAATCTGAAGTCAAGAAACATAATGGTGCATGCTTAGTGCCTCCTTTGGTTCCTACCTCCACCACCATGACAAACCACAATCACATTCCCTTTCTTGGGTAGGTGGAGAGTATATTAACTCTTTAAATATTGGGTTCTTTCCTTTTGCATGCAAAGGGTGCTTTCTCTTCCCCTTTGGAGGGAACGGGGAGAGCTGATGCATGTGTCCTACGATGGGGTTGAAAGAGAAACTAGGGAGAAATTGAAGCTTGGGAGGGAGTGAAAGTTGTCTGGGAGAAAAATGGTTGCTCTTTGGTCCGCAGATTTGCAACAGGAAGAGTTAAAGGGAAGCAGGTTCTTTTCTTTGAAGAGTGTATTACTAATTATAATGAGTACATTCCTATCTAACTTATAGGAAGTAATTGAGATTTTTGCCTATCCGTTTCCATTACAGCAGGGGCATTTCCTTTCTATTCCATCAGGGTTGGACAATATATTGGTGGCTCTTTCCCAAATTCAGGTGCAGAAACCTGGAAAGGTTTCTTTTCCGGGGCTCCCCTCTTCCTATACTGAGCATGGGCCTTTGTGTTTCTCTGGCTAGCATTCTTTAAAACTGCTATTCCGCAGTCCTTATACATATATAAATATATATTATATATAATATAAAAGAGAGAAAAAAAACCACAAAGAAAAAAAGTTTAAAGGTTTTACTACAGTTTTTATTGAGACAAATAATTTTCGACTTTTCTTTCTAATTTATTTGAAGCTGTTCATTCTGGCAATGATTTTCAGACAATGTAGGGGCAGCACTCCAGCTCTGTTTTTATGTATATGGTATTTAAAATCTGAAACACGAGTTTCAAAGCAATATCTTAGGCCTGTGGCTCCTTCGATGGCTTGCATCAGTGGTGGAGGCACCCCCAAAAGAGATAAAAGAGGTGTGTGTGTGTGTGTTTGTGTGTTTGCATGTGCACACATGCGTGAGTGTGTGGGCATCTGCTTTTTATTTTTTTAAAAACGTGAGAAAATCTTTTAACTCAAACTGAGCCAGGAATTCTTCTTAATGCTTCTTTATTTTCCTTGTTCTATCACACCTTGCAATCAAAGCCATAAAACCTTCTCCTTCCTGGGACTGAGCAGGGGGTAATAATGAGAGTTGGGGCTGTTAAGAATAGGCTTGACTGTAAGAAAAAAGGGTACCTTGAATAGGAAGAGTGGAGCAGGGTGCATAGGAGCTATATATTCATTTAAATATGTGCCATCTGTAAAAGGAGCACATTAGATCTAAACCCAGGGTTTTTTTGTTCAGTGGGGAGAGCTTTTCAGAAGGCCAGAGTATTTTTATTTCCCGTTGATTTAGGAGAACTGGTGGGCTCTTAAACCCAAGGGAAGGCTACTCTGAATGGCTCCTCTTGTTCAAACAATGTTAAACCCAGTATCTGTGGAGGGCAGGTGGAGCTGGAAGAGAATTTTGGAGAACTAAGACCATGAAAATGTTGAATAAATTATGTTGTGGTACTGGAGTAAAAATCTCTTACATATCCTCAGGCCTATTTTAGGGAAGCTGCCGGGAGGCAGTGTCTTTTTACTACTGCAAGATCCGACATTTTAGCTTCGGTTCCCCATCCAAAATCTCTTGCCTCCTCTAAGTATTCATTCACCATCGATCAGGGAATTTTTTCAGTGAATGCAAATCAGTCAGTGAGCAAATAGTCCAAAGACAAAGTTCACATAGCAGGTCATCAAAGTGAACAGCCTTTCAAAAAATGAAGTTCTAGAAAAGATATAGAATATTTTAGATGTAGTGTGAAGCGCTTGCCAGCCCATCCCAAACTCAGTTTTCATCATCTATCTTCTCGGCCTCCAGAATATTATTAAGAGCTTCGGTTCGATAAGAGATTTTGTCTTGAATTTAAGACACTAGTATCGATGACTGAGAAAAGAAAACTAGTTTTGAAGGTTTCATCTAAAGTCACTTGGAAGTAATTTGGATGAAAGTTTTTCTGCAGGTAACATTTTTCTTCTTAGGGAGGAAAGGTTTCTCTGCCACCTTTTAAAAGATGTACCATATTTTTCAGACTATAAGACACTCTGAACTACGTATAAGACGCACATAGCTTTTGGGGAGGAAAAAAAAACTACTACTGCCTCCCAGCAGTTTTCCTCCTTGTAGCAAACAGCCTGGTCAGCTTCAGCGCAGCCTGATTTAACACAAGCAGCTGATTGGTAGTTGGATCAACTCACGGAATACCGCCTATCAGCTGTTCCAGGCTGCGGGGGATTGCCATCGCCACCTCCACGTGCCCCATTTTTGGCCTCTGCGCATCCCATGTTCTGCCACTGCCTATCTCCGCCGCCTGGAACGTGCCGAAAATATGGTATATGGAGGCCAAAAATGGGATGCACAAAGGCCCAAAATGAGGCATGTGGAGGTGGCGATAGGCAATGGCAACAGCGGCTATAGGCGGTGGCAATCCCCGCAGCCTGGAATAGCTGAAAGGCAGTATTCCGGGAGGCAGATCTTATTGCCAATCAGCTGCTCGTGCTGAAGCTGACCAGGCTGTTTGTTGTTTGCTGCAAGGAGGCAAATTGCTGGGAGGGCAGAGGTTGAAGCGTGGGAGGGGGACGACAAGTGGATGGGGCTTTGGCAACATTCACTCTATAAGACGCACAGACATTTCCACCCACTTTTGGGAGGGAAGTGCATCTTATACACTGAAAAATATGGTATATCTTAAACCAGAAGAGGCCATGGTCAGCTCAGGATTTTTTTCACACCACAAGTGGATAATTGGACCTTTCCCAGTTGTTAAAATATGCTAATAAAATCACAAATGTAAAATAGATCACTTCTGACTGATAGAAACACCCCACTCAATCAACTTGATACTAGAACTGGCCTTAGATGAGGGAAAAAATGAGTTTCACATTACTGAACAGTAGGCTGATTCAAATGTGCTAATGGTGGAGAAGATTGTTTGAGAAATACTACACACCGCTGGTTTTCCAGCAGGGTAGGGGAGATTATTTGTAAGCCACTGACTGTGTAGATGAGCTCAACCAAGCAGAGGATTTCCCCCTCAGTGGGTCACTTCCTTGTGACCCACTTGTGTGGACGCTCTCCATGGAAGTGAGCTGCTTTAACCTGGTAAATGTTACAATCCCAGTGTTGTATGAAATATTTGTCGAAGGCCTCTATTTCAGAGGGCCATGTTGTTTACATTGCCTTGAACAGGTACAAAACGGAACTTTAGGGCAAGCAAATAATCATGCATGTCAAGATAATAATTGGCCACAAGTGTACAAACCCAGTCGAAACACAAGAGTGGGAAGGATGTTGCACACATTTTCATTATTGGCTACCCTGGACGTATTTGTGACGAGCAGCAAAGGATTCAGCTCCGTTCATGACACGGAGACACCCCAGGGGCTGCTCATCTATTTAAAATAAAGGCACAGAACTGTCTCCCTGAAAGCACATTTTCTTCTTTGTGTATCTGATTTTGCATTTGTTCCTTTCGTATCACGTGCTGGGTTGTCTTTTTTTTTTTTTTTTTTTTTTTGAGCCAATACCTCAGGGTTGTTTGTGTAGCTTTTAAAAGGAAAAAAAAAATCTTTTTAGTGCATTTATTTTCCCATTTCTTTTCTTGTTCAGCTGTATTTTTTTTAAAATACACAAGACAAAAATAACAATCTCAGGTTCAGACTTTGCAAACCACAGGGGAGCAGCAATAACATGTTCTTGCATCAGGTTGTCTGTTTCCTGACCATAGTAATTGCTGTCTACTTTGCCAAGACACAAAGTAGAGAGATCTTCATTGTATTTATTTTACCACTGTCTGTTCAGATTAGATGCTGCAAGCTCGGGAGTGACTTATGTGGACCTGCATGCTATTTTGCAAGTAATATGCAGAAGGGCATTGGACAGTGGGACTGGAGAGATGCTATTAGGTTCTCACACTGGTAGTATAATTTTCTCTTTAAAAAAACAACTGTTGAATTGTTATCGTGAAAGCAAGATGAAATATTCTGCTGCTGCTTTCTTGCAGTCTGGTTTTGTTCAGTATCCACAGATGCGAAAAGATCAAAATCCTCATTTCACCTGAGCGCTTGCATCAGAAGTGCAGATGAAAAGTTCCACCTTAGGAATTTTTGATCTTGTGAAATTTTGATTAAAGTAGAATTAGCACTAACCAGTTAGGTTTGATGAGCTGGGGTTAGGTGCTTCCTCTCATCGATACTTATGAGAAATATAAGTATCACCAAAAGTTTTCAGATAGGCTGGGCAAATGAACAATCGGGATAACGTAGAAATATCAGATTCCTGCATTACTCTGAAATAACTTACCTTTCAAGATGCCAAGATCTTTTAAGCTGGCTTAAAATGAGGGTAAGGGGAGCAGTCACATACCTTACTTTTGAATAGAATGCCAGTGCTGACTTTCCTCAAATATAGCCAAAAGTCAAATAAGGCTCAATATTTGCAGAAAAAATAAGGTGATTATCATAAATCAGAGCCAGGTTGAGAACCATAAAGCAGTTTGTTTGGGGTGCAGCTGAATCTAACAATACCATTGTCTTGCTGCTAGCTCTCCATCTCCAGAATGTGGAGAGAGAGGCGGTTGGGGGCAGGGAGAGGTGTCACTTTAACGTCACACCAGGTACAAAATTATCTAACATCCTTGGTCTTACATAGGGATTTTTCCGACTTGCAGCACCTTTTTTTCCTCCTCCTCCCCCCACCCCGTGACAAAAAGTTTTGTTAGCTTTGTTTTGAAGGCTTTGCTGTGATTCTTCACTCTTCTGCCTGTTTTATCATGTGTCCATTGTGGTTTTATTTATTATTTCTGTCCTCTTTGTTTCTTGTATCCCATGTGCCGTTTTTCACGTCTCCTCTACTGGATGCCAATCCCTTAAAAGGATATCTTTCCTACTTTCCTCTGGATCCTAATGCTAATGATAATAAGCTATCAATGTTGTAATTGCAATGTATGGATTATAGATTTAAGTATTTATTATTATATTATTATGTAATTTTTGCTTCTATGTATGTTGATCTTTGTTTCTCTGTTGTGAATATATATGGGCTTTTCCCTTCTCCACCTGCCCTCTGCTTTCTCTGATTCCAACTGTATGCAAAGGCTGGTTAACACTATGGCACGGGTGATTGCCAAATCGTGCACCAATGGAGGTGGAGGTCCATCTCTCAGGGATATCATGTTCTCTTAAAAACTCTGCCAGACACTGAAGCTTCCCTAGATCCACTGAAGTTTTGTAGGAAGAAAGGCAAAAGCTCTAATATGATTTAAGATAAGTAAAGAGTGCATCAGGAGGTTCAGAACACCTGTTTTTCATCTGACAGTAGTTTTCCTCTTCCGCTACAAATCCCAGCATCCACAATTATTATAGCCATTGTGCTGTGATGGGGAATTACATTCCTACTTCCCTGGATGGTATTAGATGGGGGAACGTGGACCCAGAGCTAATGCAGACTAATTTCACTGCAACGATTTCCCCCATCCTCGGGATTAAAATTTGATGAGTGCTAAGAACTCAACAAATTGTTTGCACTCTGGAGAAAACCTAATTTCCCAACATCTTTTCAAGTCACGATTCTATACCAATAGCCATCATACAAATACGTTTGATGGAAGCCAAAAGCAATTAAAAGGAGGCATTTCGTCTCCAAATCCTGTAATAAAACCCAGTTGAATTCAATTTTATAGTATAGGTTTTTCTGTCACAATAGTGTCGTGATTACATTAGACTAGACAGGATAGAAGAGATACAGAGCCTGCTTCCTTATTGACGGTGAGGAGTTTTTCATGTTAACAGTATTCAGATATCAACATGAAAGGCCCAGATATTCCATTCTAAAGTTGTACAGATTTCTGTGGAATATTTATCATTTAATGTATTTAGTATTATTGCTCCAACAAAATTCAAAGCTGCAACAGTTTTCTGCATAGTTGCATGTCATGGACAAGCCTATCTTGACTTCTTCAATAGTGAAGCAATTATGGCTGGTTTGCACACAGAGCAAGTATCCCTCTCTAATTTGTTGTAGAACCTGGAGTGGCTGAAACCCCCAGGGGTGGTTCCTCTGTCTCTAGGATTCTTTTGGAGACTGATATCCCCCCCCCATTTTCCTTTATTGCTCAACGAATAGAAGTCAGTATTGCAAAACACAGCTGTGAGCATAGGACCTTTGAGTCCTTTCTAACCATCTATCTGCCACATGTTTTCCTAGCCATTCTCAGTAGGAATCAGTAGAATAGCCATTCAACAGATTGTTTTGAGATTTCGGAGAGGAGGTGCAAATTTTCTGTTGCAATATGTTGTGTTTATTTATTGTTGCTCAGAATTCTTTTGGAAAGAGTAGAGAAACTGACTTAACCCAACGTTCTCAGAAAGCAGACACAGAATCCCTCTTGTTTGTGGAGCCACATTTCTATTCTGCAAGTTCTTCTTTCTTGTAAAACATCAAGGAGGAATTAGGTGTCGAGATGCTGAGCCTCTGATGCAGGCACAGAACTGAAGATCTTCGTCTGCGAATATCCTCAAACAAGAGATGAAGACTTGGTTCTCGGGGTGATAAATAAGAAAGGATTGCTCTTGGAATGGAAATTTGGATATAGAGATCTGTGTGTCCTGGGAATGAATTCTGAGTACCATCTAGGATGGGTGAAGTGTGCAGGAGGGGGAAATGACACTGCATCTGGTCTGTGAGTTTGTCCCCTTCCTTCTCTCGTGATAACCAAACTTACAGCCCCTTCTGCCTGCTAAAGGAATGCTGACATTGGATGTTGCTTGGCAGGATTGAGTGGTACACTCGGCCCCTGCATTGACTTTATTTATTTATTACTGAAGGCTGTAAACAGCAGTGCTTTTACCCTCTCTTTCTTTTCCTTTCTTTTGTATTTGGGAACAATGTGTTGTAATAAATTCCTGATAGATGTTTTAACAGTCAGTGTCAATTTTGCTTTCTTGTTAAGGAGTGAGCAAATTTCAGACATAGCAGATCTACTTTATGGGTTGCTACTGTTTCGCTAAAATCTAACTCTTCATCCAACTGTTCACACACACACACACACACACACACACACACACACAGACACTCTGTTGCATTTGTGCTGATAAATAAATAAAGGGAGACTAGTATAGTATAGTTTGTGGCTTAGAGGCTAATACAACTGCCTAAAATGTAAAAACAGCCCAGGTTCGAATCCCAGTAAGGGTAAGATTAGCTGATGAGAGCTAAATAGCTTGAAATAAATCTATACTAGTCTCCCTTTATTTATTTATCAGCACAAATGCAACACAAAATGCAACACAAACGCTTTCTGCCTGGAATATATATACATACATACATACATACATACATACATACATACATACATACATACATACATATATATATATATATATATATATTGGGCATACCAGGTGTTTTGACATAACAATTTGTGTGTGTGTGTGTGTGTGTGTGTGTGTGTGTGTGTGTGTGAGAGAGAGAGAGAGAGAGAGAGAGAGAGAGAGAGAGATGCCAACAAATGCATAAATATATATAAATAAATCATGCATATTGGATCATGCTCCACTTGCATATCATAAAGCAGCCTCTTCCTTTGCCAGCCTGAAGAAAAATGCCTTTATGACTTTCCTAAAGATTAGGGGGAGGGAGATGAGAAAGATCGAAGAGCCACTGGGAGAGAGGCTCACAAAATGTGGCTGGTAATGGATACAGACCACTTCTGACACATTATGGTCTTGCGAGTATGGGATCTGGAGATTGTTGACCCTATGAGGTCTACCTGGGCCACCACATTCTCTACCAGCTTCCAGATGGTCTTCAAGGGCACCTGCATCTTCAACATGTTAACAGTATTCCAAGCAGGAGGTGACCAAGGGTATGAATGACCATGACCAATAGTCTCCCAGTCTGAGAATGAACATAATATAATTGCAAAGGCCTTCCTAGCTACATCTGTTGTCTGAATTTAAGTAGAGCCTGTGAGTCTTGAAAAATTCCAAATTGCAGACCACCTCTGAACAGGGTAGAATATCCCCATTCTAAAATAAATATGTTATTTTCTTGGAATCGTTCATACCTCAAACCTGGAACTTCTCCATCTTGGAAGGATTCAGATGGGAGTCTATTCTTCCTCATCTAAACCCTGACAGTTGCCAGGCACTGACACAAACGCCTACCACGTTGCTTGCTCAGTCTTGGGCTGGGTATCACCAGCATATTGCCAGAATATACTTGGGATGGTGCTGATAAATGCCTTCTCCCAGGGGTTTCACACGTGTGTTGAAAAGAAATAGGGAGAGGAAGGACTTCTGAGGCTGACTACAAAATCGAGATCTTGGGATAGCTCTCCCATTACCATTGGCTGGAACTCCCCTACAAGAAGGAGTAGAACTGTTGATAGTATGTGGAAATTACCTTTGGAGACAGGAGAGCTGCAGATGGGCCAACTGGCATATAAATATGTCTCAGTCCGCAGAAGGGAGGCTGGTGGCATGAGAAATATTTCAGAAGGGACCCTCGCTAGTAAAAGAGAGGAGGGGAGCAAAACCTCCCTGCAAAATTCTGTTAACGTAACCCTACAGTATACTCTGATTGTTCTTCTTTTCTAGACTACCTTGTAGGGCTAACAAGAACCCCACTGTATGACTGTAGCCCTTCCCCAATCCCTTAGAAGCATTCCAGAAGGCTACAATGGTTGGTGGTATTGCAAACCACCAGGAGATCTAAGTGCACCAGAAGAGAAGCATGCCCCTGGTCCTGGCTTCTTCAAAAGTCATCAAGAAGGGTTCCACCACAAATGCGCGTACGACAAAAGCGCGTGTGACTAAAGCGCAGTGACAAAACCGCACCATCAAAACCGCGCGACAACAGCGTGCCGACAGAAGGGCGCTGTAACATAACCCTAAAAATAACCCTAAACCTAACCCTAAAAATAACCCTAAACCTAACCCTAAACCTAACCCTAAACCTAACCCTAAACCTAACCCTAAACCTTACCTTAAGTTAAATCACGCTTCTGTCGGCGCGCTGTTGTCGGCGCGCTTTTGACATCGCGGTTTTAGCACCGCGGTGTTGTCGGCGCGCTTTTGACGTTCGCGGTTATGTCGTGCCACGTCAAGAAGAATGGCCTTCTGCTTCTTTTGTGCTATTTCCAAAGTCAATCTATATTCTAACTATACAAACAATTACATATCAGATTACTCATTCTGAGCAACATTCTCCAGCCCACTTTTGCTTTTGGTAAGGGATCGATTCTAGTCTTTGGATTTCTTTTAAGCCAGCAAGCTTCCTGGATGTCACTGCCATCCCAACTCTTTTAACTTTTCAGCTATTGTTTCTTTTCTAACCAAACGAGCAGTAACTTTAAGTAAATACAATTGATCTGGATCTTCCATTCTTTCCAAAGTGAACCAAGCTAATCTGCATCATTTAAAAATGAGAGA
Source organism: Thamnophis elegans (assembly GCF_009769535.1). Classification (NCBI taxonomy): domain Eukaryota; kingdom Metazoa; phylum Chordata; class Lepidosauria; order Squamata; family Natricidae; genus Thamnophis; species Thamnophis elegans. The sequence goes on along the minus strand of NC_045541.1, from coordinate 79,187,529 downwards.
TTTGCACTATTGTGAACATGCAAGAAGTTGCTAGAGTACTGCATCCAGTCACCGTGCTATAAAAAAGATGTTGAGACTCTGGAGAAAGTACAGAAAAGAGCAACCAGGATGATTAGGGGACTGGAGACTAAAACATATGAAGAACAGTTACATGAACTGGGGGGTGGCTAGTCTAGTGAAGAGAACCAGGGGAGACATGACGGGAGTGTTCCAATATTTGAGGGGCTGCCATAGAGAGGAGGGGGTCAAGCTATTTTCCAAAGCACCTGAAGGCCAGACAAGGAATAATGGATGGAAACTGACCAAGGAGAGATTCAACCTAGAAATAAGGAGGGACTTTCTGACAGTGAGAACAATCAACCAATGAAACCGAAGTTGCCTTTGGAAGTTGTGGGAGCTTCAACTCTTGAGACTTTCAAGAAGAGATTGGACTGCCATTTATCAGAAATGGTGTATGGTCTTCTGCTTGAGCAGGGGGTTTAGACTAGATGACCTATAAGGTACCTTCCAACTCTGTTAATCGGAATTGTTTACAAATATCGCCTGTGAAGTAGGGAGACAATTTCTGGCCCTGGCAAGGCCACACTTCTTTCTATCTGCAGTAGAAGCCCACAGAATAAAGCCTTCATTATTGAGCTGAACAATACTAAGATTTTCAACTGGGGCTGGTGTTAGAGAGTAGTATTTAAAAAAAGCTTTTCCCCCACCCAAATCAGGAAGAAAGTGAGATTTTGAGGCATTGGGTTTTTAAAGAGAACCCATGATGTTCCTTGAAAGCTTCCCAGAGAAATGAACAAGTCCAAAATATTTTCTTCCACCAACTCTGGGATGCAAGGCAGGATGGCATGGACTGCTCTTCCCCGCATTGTAATATTCATTACAGATTCAGTTACAGGATAGTAGCCAAGAAACTGCAAAGGTTTAGGGGGAAGCAATGGATTAGTTAGAAATAGACTGGAAAATAATTAAAAATAAAAGGGGAATCAGTGTACTATATATAGAAAACAAGAGACTGATGAAGAGCAGGGATAGTGCAATTTACCTCTACCGCCTATAAAACATTTAAAGCCCTCTGAATAAAACAATGTTTATATAATAAAAAATAAATCTGTTCCCTTTGTGAATAGAATAGAACAAATCAGCACCCAACACCAGCAGGAACATGCTAGCGAGCTAATAAGTTGATGAAGATGAACTGCAGTACCAAGCCATTTCTAGATGGGCAGGGAGGGGTAGTATTTTAAACAATTGGTTACAGCAATTGTACAACGAAAGAGATTCCAAAGACCACGCAACTAGTTTGCATAATTACACAGGCATAAAGGAAGCATAGGAAGAGCCATAATGGCAAAGTGATTAGAATGCAGTATTGCAGACTAACTTTGCCAAAGCCAGCAGTTCAATCCTCACTGGCTCAAGGTTGACTCAGCCTTCCATCCTTCCGAGGTGGGTGAAATGAGGACCCAGATTGTTGGGGGCAATAGGCTGACTCTGCAAAATGCTTAGAGAAGATTGTAAAGCACTGTGAAGCTGTCAAGCGCTGGGGAAATCAGGAGATTCAGGCACTTCAACTGAGTATAAAGATTTATTGCAAGCTTCAGCTCTCTACAAATATCTGACCAACTGGCAGTCAAGGGAAATGCATAGGAGATAAGACAGGCATTAAAGGAGAGCTGGGCTTAGATCTCTTGCGGTCACACAGGGATTTATAATACATTTGACTCCTCCCTTGGGCTCAGCCTGGTCATCTCCCACAGAAGCAGTATATAAGTCTAAGCGATGTTGCTAGTGCAATTGTGGATCACAAAATTTCTTCTTACACTGCTATCTCAATTATTGTAGACGATGCTGATGAGCAAGCAACCTTTCTTCTCCCCAGCAACCTAATGGCACAGCTTGAATTATTCTTGGAAATGTAAATAGACCTGCAACAACAATTCTAATTATAGCAAAGGCAGCAAGACCACATCTCAACAACAAATCAATGTTCAACTTGGTAATTTGGCCTTTAAATATCACAAGAAATGATGTACATACAGCATAATGCTGTTATTTACACAAAGGGTAAAAGTCCCTGGACAATCTCAGACTATGCAGTTCTTTTAATTAAGGAGCATCTTTACTTCTTTATTTTAATCAAGGACTTTCTTCAACAAGGGATCATTTGAGCTTCATAAAACTTTACCATCTTGAAGGGAAATCCCAAATGTTTACATCCATGTTGATGAACTTTTGCAACTTTTAGGAGTTCTCTTTCCATGCATTTTCAACCATTCTTTTTCTAGTCCTCTGCTTTTTATTGATGCAGAATGGTTGCCAAACCTATAAATAACTGTTCTTGTGCTAAATATGGAAACTGCTGAAATAGGCTGTGATCTATTTATTTAAATTGCGCCTCTATGAGAACCTGCCAGTATCAAATCTCACCCTGCTTTATTCCAATTGTGCTGTGATCATTTAAAGAGGGCAACCAGTTGCGTAGCTTCAGTGAGTCAGTTGAAGAATGTCGTGTTTCTGCATCTCAGCATTATAAACAACTCTAAAAGAATCCATTTCATGAGCCTTTTTTCTGCCATTTTTGAGACTAATAATAGACCGCTCAGTGTAGGGCAGCTAGTAATACACATTATGAATAGCCATCAAGTGTTTACCAACTTTGATAAGAATGACTCAGTTCTAACCCTCCCAATCCAGATATCCCAAAATATGTGTTACATAACTAAATGGTTATTCTGCAAATCCCACATTAGGCCTCTGAGAAACAATTTAGATTTGCTTCAATAAATGCCCAATCCTGTGGGGGTGATCCAGAGGTGGGTTGCTAATCCGGGGGCTACCGGTTTGCTCGTGTTTGCATGCTCGCTTGCGTGCATGCGCAGAAGCTTTTGCACATGAGCAGAAGCGTCCAGGCGGGGAGGCAGAGCCTTCCCCACCGCCATTACCGGTTTGCCTGATCCGGGCTGAACTGGGAGCAACCCACCTCTGGGGTGATCTTGGAGAAACTATTCAGAGACAGTCCCAAAGGTGCTTTTTCAGAAGGCAACTGGACTTTCTTGTTTTTTCTTTTTAAAACATTTCTCTTCTCATCCAAGAAGTTTCTGACAGGATAGTGTGGAATGGAAGGATTTATATTCCTTGCAGACAACTGGTCATTTGCATCCTTTTAGAGGGTCATTTAAGCACTTGGAGGTTTCTGTGTCCTCAGGGTCACATGAGTAGTGGGCTCAGACTACAGGAACCAGGAACACTACTCAGGTGACCCTAAGCATGTAGATAAAACTCCAAGTGCTTCAACGACCCTATAAAACAACCGGTGTTCTCAACCTTCCCAATGCTGCAACCCTTTAATACAGTTCCTCATGTTGTGGTGACCCCCAACCATAGAGGAGCCTTATCTCAGTTCCTAAGACCATCGAAAATATGTGTTTTCCGATGGTCTTAGGCGACCCCTGTGAAAGGGTTGTTCGACCCCCAAAGGGGTCGTGACCCACAGGTTGAGAACCGCTGCTCTAAAAGGATGCAGATTACCAGTTGTCTGCAAGAAATATAAATCCTTCCATTCCCCACTATCCTGTCAGAGCTGAAGAAGCTTCTTGAGCCGAGGTGGCGCAGTGGTTAGAGTGCAGCACTGCAGGCTACTTCAGCTGACTGCAGTTCTGCAGTTTGGCTGTTCAAATCTTACCGGCTCAAGGTTGACTCAGCCTTCCATCCTTCCGAGGTGGGTAAAATGAGGACCTGGATTGTTGTTGGGGGCAATATGCTGACTCTGTAAACTGCTTAGAGAGGGCTGAAAGCCATATGAAGCATTATATAAGTCTAACTGCTATTGCTATTGCTATTGAATGAGAAGTGAAACATCTTCAAAAGAAAAAAACAAGAAAGTCCAGTTGCCTCCTGAAAAAGCACCTTTGAGACAACCATGACCTAGATGACTGAGAATCTCTACAGACTATTCAGAGACAGTTACTATAATATGTGTGAAAGCATGTTTTAAGCCCAGGAAAAATAGGAAAAGGTTAGGAAGAGATTCAGCTTGATTCTGAAAGGAAAGGAAGACAGAAGGGAAAATGTGTATTTTTTTTACTACCATACTTATCTCAATAAAGTTTGGCCCAGATCTTCTTTTGGAGTCCGTTTTCGGAGCTGGTCAACCTCAACCAGCTGATAATAAAGCAATTCACATTGTGAAGGCAACTTGGTTTCTTCTGGCAAAGCAGAGGAGACTTGATTTGCCTGAACAAAGCAATCTGGATGGCCTTTAACAGCCTTGAAAGAAAGATTATTTCAACTCTGTCGCACAGTCGAAGGTCTTTCTGGTTGTGGGGCTTCAGGGTTGCCTGCACTGACACATTTCAAGGCAGTTCAGTGCTGGATGGCTTCAATGTGCATGCTGGTATTTCCTGCAAGATGAGGGGCTTGAGGGAACCAGGTCAACTGAGTCTGGAAAATATCTTGGGTGAATGAAGCTTTGGCAAGCAATGCTTACTCTTCGTGCTTGCTAAAGCTTGGAGTGAGTGGTGTGGAAAAACCTGCAGGAGAGGCAGTTCCCTCAAGCCACTCTGCCCAATACACTTATAGCATGTGCCAAGGGCATTCTAAGCTGGTCGCCTTCAGTTTATATTGCAAGCCATCTGGCCATGTTCTCCAAAGTCATCCAGCCAAGAAACTCTTCAGTCAGCACAGTAGGAGAAGGCTAAGAGAGGTTATGCAGCCAAGCAAGGCAGAGCAATATGGTTGCTTTGCTTCGTTCTTAGAAGCAAAGGGACAATGTTGCTCCACAAAGCACTCTTGAGGGGGTGCTTTGTTGAGAACCTCCCCTGAACCAAAACATCCATCCAAAGCTTGGCAGGGATCCCCTCCAGTATATTATTTTCCTCTTCTTTGTGTCAGCAGTTTAGTGTCCAACCGGGTACTACTGCAATGTTCAGTCAAACATGCACACAGGGGAAAAAAGCAAAATACCTTTTTGGTCATGTCATGAAGGAGTGGCTTGCTGATCAAATCAGCTTGCCCCCTTGCAGGTTTGATAACAGCCATGTATACCAGGAAAGATATGAAAGGCTGCTGTATCATTCTCCCTTGTTTCTCCTTAAATCCTATCAATCCATTGCTGTGCCTTGATTCCTTAACAATGTTCAGAGGGATCAATTTAGGTGTTCTATTCCTCTCAATCTTCAAATAACAGACTAGTAGAATTGAAGTAGTAGAGCCGAGGTGGCGCAGTGGTTAGGATGCAGTGCTGCAAGCCACTTCAGCTGAGTGTTATCTGCAGTTCAGCGGTTCTAATCTCACCGGCTCAAGGTTGACTCAGCCTTCCATCCTTCCGAGGTGGGTGAAATGAGGACCCAGACTGTGGGGGCGATATGCTGACTCTGTAAACGGCTTAGAGAGGGCTGAAAGCCCTATGAAGTGGTATATAAGTCTAACTGCTATTGCTAACTGCTATTGAAAGGGACCTTGGAGGTCTTCTAGTCCTGCCCTCTGCTCAAGCATGAGACTTTATACTATTTCAGACAAATTATTATTCAGTCTCTTCTTTAAAACGTCCAGTGATGGAGGACTCACAACTTCTGGAGGCAAATCATCTCTACATTACTTGGCTATGTTGTACTAAAAACAGATTTCTGTCCAGAATTGCTGGGAGTCTGGTGGCCTAAAAATTCAATAAAAAATAAATAAGAAAAATGTATTACAATGTTTGCAAATTTAATAGACTAAGGCCTCATTTAGACAATCAAATTCTTCCATCATGAATTATGGACCACTGACTGTAATTAGAATGTGCCTAGCTCCAGAGGGTACCAGTGGAAAGACAACCTGTTCCTAATTTTTCGATACAAGTCATCTCCCACTTCCAGCACATATTATCCAAATGAACATCTTTTCTTTATGGAGTATAGCGTTCATCTATATCTCTTTCCTGAGGATAGACAAGATATGGCTGGAATTTGCACTGATTGTGTAGAAAAAGTTTTAGAACTTTTAGATAACAGGGAGATTCAATTTTAATAATAGTAACACACCATGCACCTATTAGAGGGACTTATTATAACACCTGTTATAACACCTATTAGAGGGTCACGGTGGCTCAATGGCTAAGATGCTGAGCTTGTTGATCAGAAAGGTCAGCAGTCGGGATGAAATTCGGAGAAAAATTTATAAATGATAGAAGGATTTTATAACAGTCAGACAGCCCAAGTTCTGATGAATGGAGATCTAACAGAGAAGATTGAAATAAAAAAGGAGTCAGACAGGGTTGCCCCCTCTCTCCTTTGCTGTTTATATTAACTTTGGAAATTTTATTAAATGAAATTCAGAAAGACCAGGGAATAAAAGGTTTAAGACTCAAAAATGAAGAATATAAGGCCCAAGCCTATGCCGATGACTTAGTATTTGTTCTAGAGGATCCATTAGAATCCAGCCTGAAATTAATTCAAAAATTAGAAGAATATGGCAAAGTGGCAGGACTAAAGATCAATAAAGACAAAACAAAAATGATAACCAAGAACATGACAAAAAACAAGAAGAGGAACTGGAAGTAGCAACCAGAATGCAAATAACTAAGAAAGTGAAATATTTGGGGATCTGGGTGTCGGCAAAATGTTCCACAATTAAAGATGATAATTATAATAAATTAGTGATACAAATAAAGAAATATTTAGAAAATTGGAAAAATATTCAGCTATTACTCATGGGATGTATAGCGACAATTAAAAGGAATATTTTACCAAGAATCGTATTCCTATTGCAAGCCGCACCTATTAATCTGGTTTAAAAAAATGTTTCAAGAATTAAACAAAATAACAGCTAGATTCATTTGGCAGGGACGAAAAGCAAGTATTAAACTAAAGTCAATGCAAGACAGCAAGGAGAGGGGAGATTTAGCATTACCAAATTGCGATTTATATGCATCAGCAGTAACAATAACATGGGTGAAGGATTGGATAGAGCTAAAGAATAAAAGAATTTTGATCTTAGAAGGCCATGATTTGATGATAGAAATAAAATGCACAAATACTTTCAAAATCATTTAATTAGAAGAGCGTTATTGCAAAAATGGGTCCAAAAAAAAATCCACTATATGAAAATTCCGAATTGGCCATCACCGACAGAAAGGACAACCCATCCAAATTTTAGAGATTTGAACAAAATGTTAAGATACAGAGACTTAATTGATAGACAGGGAAATTTAAAAACAATTGAAGAATTGGCAGAACAGAACATGAAAGTTGACTGGCTAACTTACCTCCAAATCAAAACTAAATACAGTAATGATACTAAATTATATGACATCGAAACAGAACCGCACGAATTGGATAAAATTATTCAAAGCTCAGATAGAAAGATGATAGGGAGAATATATAAATTTTTCCTGAAGTATAAAATGGAAGAGGAAATTGTGAAAGAACAAATGATAAAATGGGCGCAGAACTTTGGCTATAATATTGAATTGGAGAATGGGAAAAATTTTGGGGAACAAACTTAAAAATGCCACTATCAGTTGCATACAAGGAAAACCAGTACAAAACATTTTACAGATGGCACCTGGCACCAACAAGGTTCACTAAAATCTTAACAAATACCTCCCCCAAATTTTGGAAATGCGAATCAATACAAGGAACATATTACCATTTATGGTGGACCTGTGAAGATGCTAAATTTTTTTGGAAAAGGATCAAAAATTGGCTGGAGGCAATAACAGGGGTTAAAATAGAATAGAGATCTGAAGTTTTTTTATTAGGAATAATGTCTGTGAAATACAAAAAAGAAATCCAGTATTTAATATTACATATAATTACAGCGGCAAGGATTGCCTTTGCCCAGAAATGGAAAAACAAATTAACTCCAAGCGAAGATGAAATAATAAGAAAGGTTATGGATTGTGCTGAAATAGACAAACTAACTAAAGAAATCCAGGGAAAAGAAGAATCAGAATTCTACCAGATATGGGATAAATGGTATAGGTGGATGGAGGAAAGAAACAAGAATCAATGAAGGAATACAACAAAACTCAAAAATAATAGTTATGAGTAAAATAAGAGGGTTAAGAATGGTGAAATCCAAATGAAATACAATAGAAGGGGAAATAATATAAGGTGAGCAGTATCGATTGATAATTGCTATTATAAAGAACAGGAAGCTCCCGTTTGTATTCTATTGTGTAAATGTGTACGTCTAGGTTTTGTTTGTGTGTATTTTACATGTTTGTTAATAAAAAAATTTTTTTTAAAGAAAGTTCAGCAGTTTGGCGGTTCGAATCCCTAGCGCTGTATAATAGAGTGAGTTCCCGTTACTTGTCCCAGCTTCTGCCAACCTAGCAGTTCGAAAGCATGTAAAAGTGCAAGTAGAAAAATAGGAAACACCTTTGGTGGGAAGGTAACAGCATTCCATGCTCCTTCAGCATTTAATCATGCTGGCCACATGACCATGAAGACTTCTTCGGACAGCGCTGGCTCTTCAGCTTTGAAATGAAGATGAGCACCGCCCCTTAGAGTCGGGAACAACTAGCACATATGTACAAGGGAAACCTTTACCTTTTTTATGCACTTATTAGTTATACAGCCCTAGAAGCAATTTCTCAGTATAATCTCAGTTAGTTACCAAAATAAGTTTGGTAATCCATACAGGCATGGTTTAAAGAAATTTCCCCCTCTGCAAGTCAGATTTTGAGAGGTTTTCAGCTACATGTCTTATACAAATGCTGGCTACTTCTGAAATTTATGTGTTCAGAAATGTGGCATAACTTGTTTAGAGAATTCTTAGCAGATGACAATGCTATTTGATCAAACAATATGTTTACTTGATTTATAATTCTTATCGCAAGTGAGAAAAGCGAATGAGCCAGCCACACAGGTTGTTCTGGTTCCTGAGGTTCTGCTGTGTCTTGTGGCAAATAAAGGAGCAAACACGTTGGCTCTTGCATCCTCTGCAGTGAAGTCATTGTCGGCCTCCTTCCAGAGAAGAAGATGACATCACTATGGTTGGGCTCGGCCAGGTAAACAGAGGTTACAGCCAATGCCAATGAAGTTGATGGAGCCTTGCTTGCGCATCCACACAAGCCTCTTCCAGGCTAACAATCCAAATGGCATTTTCTACCTCCCTGTCCTTCTTCTCGTGTCTTGTAATTTCTGATTGCAGATCACATGCCAGTGTATGGCTTCCTTGACTTAGTGCAGTTAGTGTAATGGTTTCCTGGCTATTTTAAAACGAAGAGATTGCACTGCGATTGCAGACTCCATGGGGTCTTTTTCGACATGTTTGTTCTACTGGTTTTGATCAATTAACAGGCAACAACATATGCTTGAATTTTGACATTCTGGAATGCATTAAAGGAAATACAAGTCATACATGTCAGAGTTGCAGTTGCAAGAATGCAACACAATGGAGACCAGGACATGAAATTAGTGGCCCTCCAACATTTTTTCAATGACTCAATAGGGACCTTGAGGAGGTATTTATAAAATTAGCAGGCAACACCAAGCAGAGATGAAAGAATAATACTGTAGAGCAGGGTACCCAGCCCCCATCTGTGGACAAGCACCAGGCCACAGCAGGTCAGAAACCAGGCTGTGCAAACCAGCAAAGCCCAATCCATGGGATGCAGGCAGCACGCAAAACCACCATGTCCCCTCTGGTCTGTGGGAAAACCTCTCTCCACGGAACCGGTCCCTGGTGCCCAAAAGATTGGGGGGGGGGGCACTGCTGTAGGGAAAAGAGAAGATTCCAAAAGACCAAGAGAGTTTTGAGCGGTTGGCAGAAATTAATATGATGGAATGTTGACAGGCTTATATAAAGTATCTGGGTAAGAAAGGCACAAGTACCGGACGGAGAAACATGGCTTGACAATCTCATGGATGAAAAGGGTCTGAGTCTACTTGTTGACCACTAATGGATGCATAATTGTGCCACTGTACTCTGCCCTGATCAGCCCCCCATTTGGAGTACTGTCTTCAGTACTGGGCACCACCATTCAAAAAGTTCAATTACAAATTTGAGTTAGTTCAGTGATGGCCACCAAGATGGGGAAAGGTCTGAAGACCAAGCTTTAGAATATCTGATTAAAAGATTCTGATATGTTTCGCCTAAAGAAAAAATGATGGACAGGAGATATAATAGCAGTTTTCAAATCAAGAGAGCAAAGACCAGGCCAGTGAGCTAAGTTACATACTGGAGGAATTTTCTGACTATATGGACTGTCATCCTGTGAAATGTGTTATCACATGATTCAGTGAATTCTTCTTCTTGGGATGGCTTCCAACAGATCTCGATTGCCATCTGTTTAAGAGTGCAGTGTTTCTCAACCTTGGCAACGTTAAGATGTATGGACTTCAATTTCCAGAACTCCCTAGGCAGCGGGCTTGAAATTCTGGAAGTTGAACTCTACACAACTCCTAGAGTGTAAAGTTGCCAAGGATATGAGCACCAGTGGCTCCAACACTGAACATCTGATTGAATGAGAAGATCTTTAAGATTTCTTCCACCTCTAAGATTCAATGATTCAGGCCCACAAATACTCTCTTGCCTCTGGACAAGATTTACCTGACAATGGAACACTTTTATGTGTGGAAATGAGTTTCCATATTCAGTCACTAGCATTTGTCTGAGACTCTGAAAAGCAATGCACAGCACAGCAACTAACCAATCTTCCCAATTAGTGTTTGCCTTCCATTTTTGTGTCAGTATTTATTTAATTTATTTTAATAAATATATGTGTCCACTCAGCTGCAACTCTGACCAGCTAACATACGATTAAAACATAGAACAAAATAACAAATGACCCTAAAACCACAACACACAACACAATACCACACCACTGTGGCCAATCATAGCATGTTCACATTTCAATTTATTGTAAGCCGCCTGGAGTCCTTCGGGAGTGGGCGGCATACAAAACCAATAAAACTCTAAACTCAAACCTATTTATCAGACAGGTTCATCTCAGGTCTTAACCAGTGTTTTTTGTGGGAAAGCTGAGTTTTTAAGTCCAACAAGATGAAGGCTGTCTAAATCTCAAACAGAATGCTCTTCCAAAGGGTGGCGCTGTGACAGAAAAGGCAAACTTTCTGACCTCTTATGTCACAGAAGAGAGACACACTGTACTCACTATTGTGGGGCAGGCAGAGATAATCAGGTACAAGCAGTTCTCCAAATAACTCGATCCAATTAATGATATTATAGGACCATCCTGCGCTGTGCACATATCTATCTGCCTGTGTATTACTGCATTCTGGACCAAGTGTAACTTCTGGATGTTTTTTTCAAATGCAGCTCCATATCAAATACATTGCAATTGTCCATTAGGGTGTAACCAAATCATAAATCACACTAGTCTGCTTTTCTAGTCCATCCCTGCTAGGACTGACCGGTTTGATCGCCTTGCAGTCCAAGGGACCCTCAGGAGTCTTCTCCAGCACCATAGTTCAAAGGCCTCAATTCTTTGGCGCTCATCCTTTCTTATGGTCCAACTTTCACAGCCATACATTGCAACTGGGAAAAAACATAGCCTTGACTATATGCACTTTCGTTGGCAGGGTGATGTCTCTGCTTTTTAATATGCTGTCTACATTTGCCGTAGCTTTCCTCCCTAGGACCAAACATCTTTCAATTTCTTGGCTGTAGTCCCCATCTGCAGTGATCTTGGAGTCCGTGCACAGCACCAAAAGGTGCTTCTGTAGGTCATGTGAAAACTTAAATGGGTTCACATGTCATACTAAGCCATCATATGTTTTGTTTACAATGGTATGTTAACCACCATAGTTTACATGCTGTCATATACAATTTAGCAAGTTGTGTGAGGGAAAACAGCCAGATGTGGCTTATCCAATAAAGCGTGGTTTATGAAACCATGGCTTAAAACAATTTCCGATGGTCATTATTCTGTTGGTTTGGTATCATGACAATATTCTGGACTGAGGCCAGCAAAAGCTAGCAAAACTAGAAGGCTGCAACAGGTTTCAGCAAAACTAGCAGAAGGAACTACGTCTCTCCAGGAACTTGAGACAGGGATCTGGTGCCAGGCATTATCTGCACAGGGTGGAATCAATGACTCAGATATGCATTACCTCATTGGGTCATGCCACTTTGGGAGATTGCTTCTTAAAGAAAATGCACACAAGCATACGTCTCTGGAACTGTTCATTCAAGGGAGTGCCTTCTACAAAGCAACTGTGTGCCAGCTAAGAGCATGCCTTTTCATCAGTTCTCCTTCAGGGCATCCGTTATTGAAAGTCATTTTCCTGGTTTACAGGTTGATCTTGTTGCCACTTTCTCAAGCATCTCTCATGGAGGAGAGACCTCATCCCACCATCGTCTCATCCATAAAAATAACCATAGGTCAACAACAATATACAGGATGGAAACACCTCTGCAAAAACCAGCCCCAAGATTCTCAGCTGATAAGTGGCCCTTATCTTGGGGACGGAGAAGAATTTTCCCTGATTGAGAAGCTGCTTGAACTTTGCACTTGGCCTTGCTTTAAACACTGTTTCTGGGCTATGATTATTTTATTGTTTCTCCGAGCTACTCCCAACATGGTTGGGCATGCTTTAGTTTTGAAGAGGAAAAGGTGATCTGGATCTCGCTTGGACAGCTGCTGGTAAAGTAGCTCCATCTATTGCCAAGATCAGCTGGGAAGAGAGATGTACTACTAGTAGGCCTAGACACACACCCAAGTACTGTACTTTTTTTCTCTACCAATCTGTATTGCTGCTTTTGAGATTGGGCACTGATTACAAAGAAATAAAAATAAAGTATATGCTAATAAAATAAGTAATTTAATTGTGCTACTATTGTATTATTAACTTGGTTGCACAGTCTAATTAGATTTCTTAGCTAGTATGATAGGATTAAAACCAACAAAGGCAAAACCAAGAAATAGTAATAATAATGCAATACTGGGATAATATTAATATGCTAGTATTGCATCATCATTACTACTATTATTATTACTATTTCTTCAGTTTATTTTTTGTTGGTTTTAATCCTGTGTTTGCTGCCAAGAGTCACAATTGCAACATGGGTGGCTGTAATAAATAAACAATTAGTTAGGAAGGTAGCCAGTTCAATTGTTAAGTTTATATCCTCTATTTCCTTCCAAGAGGAAGGTGACATACATAGGGCTCTCCTCTCATTTTACCCTCACAAGAGTGCGGTAGGATGGGCTGAAGAAAGAGTGACAGATGAACACTCCACAGTTCCAGTCTGACATTAACAGATTAACAGAGTTGGAAGGGACCTTGCAGGTCATCTAGTTGAACCCCTGCCCAAGCAGGAGACCCTACATCTGCCTCTACCTAGGATCAAACTCACAACCTCCTGATTGTGAGGTGACTCAGGTGAGAGTTCCACCTCTAGGCCACAGCAGCAGGTGCATATCTTAAACACTACACATTAGACACCTCCATCATTAAAACTCTAACATTAAAATATCTTGCTATAGTATTAAAGTCAGAATTTAGTTATAATGGAACATACAAGACATAGCATTAAAATCCCGTTCTCTTTAAGGTCTCTTTTCTTTTTTTAAAAAATCACAAAATTGGCTTCCACTCTGTCTTGTTAGCTGAAATCCATAATGGTAATTGCAGCAACATCTGAAAGTATGTTTGGACCTATTTCCTTAATTATGATATGACTCAATGTAAATTCTAAAATGAAGATGGGATTTAATTCAATTTACTTTCAGGAATTAACATGATGCATATTTATATCAAAGCTCCTGCTAGTCTTATTCATACATTTCTGGATTCCTTTTTTTTTAAAAGCCACTAGATAAGAAGTCCTACTTTTTTCTTGGATATCTACAGTAAAAACCTGAAGACTTTGAGAAATTCAGTACATAATCCTTAACTTATAATAGTTCATTTAGTGACCACTTGAAATTACAATGGCACTGTCAGGTTTCCTAAAAATGCCCTAATTGATTCATGAGTATAGAGCCAAGTTTCAATGCAAAACTAGTCATTTATTAGGAGCACCATTAGGCAAGGCCCTTTCGCAGTCAGATCTGAGCTTTGTTTCAGTTATAGCTGAACTTTACCCGTTCTTTCCCTCCCCTCAGTCTGTGTCATAAATTACATTCCCCAATGAGGTGCACTCCTCTCAGGCCTGCTGCAGTAATATGAGATCCGACTTAAGCCAAAAGTATGCGTGGAATGCGTTCCCCCCCTTCTCTCACTATGGCAACTTTAGGAGTTGACAGGCACTTTAAAAAGTGACAAGACCGTTTTTCACACTTGAAAGCATCCCCCATGGTCACGTGATCGAAATCTGGACACTTGGCAACTGACTCATATTTATGACGGTTGCAATGTCCTGGGGTCATGTGAACATTTTTGCAACTTTCTGACAAAGTCAATAGGGAAGTCAGATTCAATTAACAATCATGCTACTAACATAATAACTCTAGTGATTCACTTGACAACTGTGGCACGAAAGATCTTAAAACAGGGCAAAATGCACTTAACAAATGTGTCACTTAGCAACAGAAATTTTGGGCTCAATTGTGGTCGTAAGTCAAGGACCCCTTGTACCCCTTGTGTCCTCCGGCTTAAAGGCTGTGCAACAAGAGTTTCTGGCAAAATGTGGGTGTTTGAATTGAAGATGCCCATAGCTTACCCACACACAGTACTTGTCTAAAGTTGTTCAAACACCTTTGCCATTGTCTTGTTCTTTTAACTATTGTTCAATGTAGAAAATCGTCTTATTTCACGCCTTCAAAAACCAGAATAAAGATTTTTTTTAGGTAAATCACAAAGATTTATCTCTCCTTCAGTCATCAGAAAAGCTTCTTCTCACTTGGGAAAAGCGGACGGGGAAAATCGAAGCCATCAGTGGCATCTAGTGGTAATTCAGCTAAGTGCAGCTTTAATTAAAACATCCTTTCTTAACTCCAAATTGGTTCCAATGTGTAAACTAGTGTAATAATACCAGTAGTTATATGATCTAGTGTTTTTCATTATATGTTAATGAGCTTTGCCTCTAATTTTTCTTTCAAGGTGGCATTTTTGTCCATCCCTATCATTTCAATCTTCACAAAATGACCATGGTAAATTAGGATGAGACCAGAGGTGGGCTTCAAAAATTTCAGCAATAGGTTCTCTGCCTGGCTGCTGGGTGGGCATGGCCATGGTGGGCATGACCTAGTCAGCCTCCTGCACCATGGCAGGCTTTCCTCAAGCCTCTGAGAGGGCAAAAATGGCCTCCCCAGGCCCCAGAGGCCCTCTGGAACTTCCTGAACTTCTGGTAGGCCCATTTTTCACCCTCCCCGAGCTTCCGCACATGCCCTGTACTTACCGTATTTTTTGGAGTATAAGACGCACCGGAGTATAAGACGCACCAAGGTTTTGAAGAGGCAAATTTTTTAAAAAAGTTTTTGCACTCTACAAACCTCCCACAAAACAGGCCTGTTTTTTTTTTTTGTTTGGTTGGTTTTTTACAAAAAAGGGGCATGAATAGCCCTTAGGAGGCTTCTAGAGTGTTTCGGGGGGGGGGGGGGGGAGGACCAAAAACAAGCAAAAAACCTGGCCTTTTTTGGCAAAAAAAAGAGCATGAATAGCCTTTAAGAAGCTTATAGAGTGTTCCTGGGGGCTGGGGGGGGGGGGCAAAATCATTTCTGCCCTCCCCAGCTCCCAGGAGCTCTCTGAAAGCATCCTACAAGCTATGCATGGCCATTTTGGTGAAGTGGGCGGGGTTTCGAGAGGCAAAAAATGCTGTATTATGTGTATAAGATGCACCCAGATTTTCAGCCTCTTTTTTGAGGGAAAAGGGTGTGTCTTATACTCCCAAAAATATGGTACCTGCATCCAAAATGGGCTGCGTGGGGACTCCTGGGAGGGGAGGGGTGGGCGGGGCCAGCCAGGAGTGGGATTTGGGAGGTTCTCCAAACTGCACAGAATCTTAGCTAGAGATTCTCCCGAAACCCTGCAAATTCCCAGTAGCCCACCCCTGGATGAGACTGAGACCAGCTCATCTGGTGACCAAGCAGTTGAAGGACCATTTCAACCAGAGCTTGCCCATCTCCTTTTGACTTTCAGCACACCATTCTGCACTATATACACCACTTTTCAGCTGCAATTTTTTTTTTTAAAAAAAAAACAAGCTTAGCCATCATTAAGATCTAGGGGGGAAACTCTGTCAGAATCATACAGTGATACATTGTAATCAAATTTATTGTGATTAAATATTTGCTACAGTTTTAGATCCCTGACATGGGGTTTATTGCTTTGAACAGAATATTTCTTTATTACTTTGGGTCTTCTCCAGACTGATTAGATCTGCTCTACTGGATTCCACATTTGGGTGTCATACTGTCTATTCGTTCCCAAGGGAAATATGACACAGTAATTGGGATATCTATCCACATGATGTCCAATAAATTTATCATATTCTGATACCTATTAAGTAGTAGTTCATCATGTTGAACTACATTGACATGACTGCTGTTCCTTACAGAGTGGGAAGTGGGACCATTCGCTGGACAACTTAGCTCCAAGCCATTTGGAGAAGTAACAAATATTGTTTCCTGCAAGGGTGAGATTAACATTAACAGTAACAGAGTTTGTTTCAGGTACCTTGGAGGTCATCTAATCCAACCCCCTGCTCACGCAGGAGACCGATACTAGGGATTCGAACTGCCAAACTGCCAACCTTTCTGATCAACAAGTTCAGTGTCTTAGCCACTGAGTCATCTAGTTAGATTATTCATACTATCTACCTTCTAAAGGCAGCATTAAGGCTGATAGTTCATGAAAATCTATCTCTCCTTGGGTGACATATGCTTGGCAGCAACTAATAGACACCCCATGTGGACAACTAAACAATACAGTATCTTAAAATCCGTCAGTTGCACAGAATATATGGTCTCGCTTAACAATGTATGTGCCTTATAATTTGTGGGTTATGACCCAAAAGGGATGAGTCATCCACTGGAGACCAGAAGGCTAAATTTGGTTTCAAGAATGGTATGAGAAATATCATTCCTAGGCAGTAGTGGGATTCAAATAATTTAACAACTGGTTCTCTGCCCTAATGACCATCTGAGTAGGTGGGGGTCGGTGGTCATGTGACTGGGTGGGCGTGGCCAACTCAAGGTCACTCAGGTCGATGGACGCTTCGCCTTAGCTGTTACAATGTAATAAGGATTAACCGGAGAGCCAGTTTCTGTAAGCAGGTCAATAAAGATTAGGCTAGAAACAACATTAGAATGTTTCCTTCCTACCTTCCTTACAGGATTAGCCCTGTAAAGTGGAAAAAACAAAAGGAGATTTCTTCCAACAATCGGTTATCTGAACTACTTAGAAAGTTACCAACCGGTTCTCCCGAATAGGTGCAAACTGGCTGAACCCACCACTGCTCCTAGGGCTTTTTGGCAAGTTGTGTATGAATCTCCTGCACAGTATTCCCAGTACGTGGGCCACCTATTTTGTAAAATACCACTATGAGAGCCTTCCATAAGCTGGTCACCTTGCTTTTGGGCCATGCAGGATAGGAACTTAGGACGATCACATCAACAGACCTGGAAGGCACCTGGCCAAGAAAGGTTGTGTAAATTGAATTCAATATCCCTTCTCTATCTTGCATAAAAAAGGGGGCACAATGGCTCATCAGTTAAGAAGTCAGCTGGAAAACTGACATCCCAGATTAGAGACCTGAGCACTGTGTGATGGGATGAGCTTCCGTTATTCACACCAACACCTGCCAACCTAGCAATTTGAAAGCATATAAATATGAGTAGATAAATAGGTACCACTTTGGCAGGAAGGTTACTGCATTATGTACTTCCATGCTGGCCACATGATGACAGAAATATTTCTGAGACAACACAGGTTTCCTTGGCTGAGAACCAGGAGATAAATACTGACCCTTGAATCAGACATGATTGGATAGAGGAAATATTTAACCCTACCTTGGATTATCCCACGTGGTTTTAAGCAGTGGTGAAATTCAATTTTTTTCCACTACCGGTTCTGTGGGTATGGCATGGCAGGGGAAGGATACTGCAAAATCCCCATTCCCTCCTCACTGCTGGGGGAAAGATATTGCAAAATCTCCATTCCCACCCCACTCTGGGGCCAGCCACAGGTGGTATATGCCAGTTCTCCGAACTACTGAAAATTTCTGCTACCGTTCTCCAGAACCTGTCAGAACCTACTGAATTTCACCGCTGGTTTTAAGTGTTTACATGCCCCTAACCACTGGCCAAGGTAAAATCTGATTTCATCTCACAGCAGTGACTGTACAGGTAGCCCTTGAGTTGTGACTACAACCCAAAATTTATGTTGCTAAGTGAAACCTTTGTTAAATAGGTTTATCCTATTTTATGACTTTTCTTGCCACAGTTGTTAAAGTAAATCTGGATTTCACATTGATTTTGCTTCTCAGAAGGTAGCAAAAGCTGAGCATATGACCCTCGAACACTGCAATCATCATAAATATAAACCAGTTGCCAAGCATCTGAATTTTGATCATTTGACCATGGGGATGCTACAACAGTTGTAAGTGTGATACAAAAGGGGAACAAAGAGAAGAAGAAGCTTGGTACCATAGTTAAACTGGACCTGGACTTCTGGGAAGTTCAAATTTTGCTGAACAAGCAAGAATGGAAGAAACAAAGTAATACAGTGGACTGAAATCCAAGGCTGATTCCAGCCAAAGAGGGTATTGTGGTGTTAGTATGTTTTACCATTGGGGACGTGGTGGTTCAGTGGCTAAGACACTGAGATTGTCGATCAGAAAGGTCAGCAGTTCTGTGGTTTGAATCCCTAGCGCCACGTAACAGAGTGAGCTCCCGTTATTTGTCCCAGCTTCTGCCAACCTAGAGTCTGAAAGCATGTAAAAATGCAAGTAGAAAAATAGGAACCACCTTTGGTGGGAAGGAAACAGCGTTCCATGCGCTTTCGGTGTTTAGTCATGCCGGCCACATGACCACGGAGATGTCTTCAGACTGTGCTGGCTCTTTGGCTTTGAAAAGGAGATGAGCACCGCCCCCTAGAGTCGGGAATGACTAGCACATATATGCGAGGGGAACCTTTATCTTTACCTTTTTACCACTGATAATCAAAATACAATATGCTGCTATTTTGTCTTTTTTAAGGACGAGAAGGTATCACTTGGATCATTCATAAAATGTATTGAATTAAAAACGATATGTTCAATAAAAAGGCCAGGAGGAGCTCAGATTTCTTGACGAAGGGAACAAGACCCAGATGAGATATCCAAGGAGACTTTGTTCATGGGAAAATGTGATGGAGGGGGGAATGATTTTTATGCCCATGAGGTCAGTTATGACATTCTGCTACAAAGAGTTTTATTCAATTAAATAACTGTACTTAGCCCTACATGAAAGAATACAAGAAAGAAGAATTCCAGCTTTTGAATCAGTACTCCAAAAGCCCTACTCCAGGCCTGGCAGACTGAATAGAAATCAAACATGTCAATAATCTTGACAGCTGGTGCAAGGTGACTGCCAGCGTGTCCTTGCCTTCATTCAAGACAGATTGCATTGCCTCCAAGCACAGCATTTTGGCTGTCCCCGGACGTGAGTCGCCATAGTTGCTGACTAACAGGATGCAGAGAAATGCTATCCCCCCCTTCTTCCTCAGTTTGAGCCCATAGGTGCCCTTGGGCCTGGCATCTACCAGGGCTGTTAGCAGTGAGATCATTCTTCCATTATAGCTGATGTGGGCTGTCTCTGAGGCTCTGAGAAGCTTGACTATCGATCGGTCTCCATTTAAACTTCCCCTGGAGAGCTTTTGTTTCAGGAAATCTCTGCCTTCGTCTACACAACACTATACAACTCTTTATTCTGCAAAGGAAGCCACCGGACCTTTAAAAAGTAGCAGAAAGAGCTGCTGCATCCATTAATGTTCTTGAAGGTAAATATTTGGGAGTTAATCCTAAATAGAATATAAAGTCCAGGAGGCACACCAGCAGCCCTTCCCTCTCAGTCCTGACCTTGCCAGGCTGGGTGGGGTAAGGGTGAAAGCTTATACTGTATATCCTGAATTGATTGTCCTCAAAATGGTCCTCCTGCTGCTGCAGCTTTGACTGGGAGGCAAGGAGCATTTCAGGTTTAAATTTAACAGAGTTGGAAGGGACCTTGAAGGTCTTTTAGTCCAACCCTCTGCTTAGGCAGTAAACCCTACACCACTCCAGACAAATGATTATATAATCTGTTCTTTAAAATTTCCAGTGTTGTAGCATTCACAACTTCTGGAGGCAAGTTGTTTCACTGTTTAATTGTTCTAACTGTCAGGAAATTTCTCCTCAGTTCTAAATTGCTTCTCTCCTTGATTAATTTCCACCCATTGCTTCTTGTCCTGCTCTTGGGTGCTTTGGAGAATAGCTTGACTCCCTCTTCTTTGTGGCAGCCCCTGAGATATTGGAACACTGCTATCATGTTACCCCTAGTCCTTCTTTCACTTTAACTAGACATAGCCAGTTCCTGCAACCATTGTTTATAGGTTTTAGCCTCCGGTCCCCTAATCATCTTTGTTGCTCTTCTGTCAACTCTTTTTAGAGTCTTCACATCTTTTTTATATCATAATATGTCTCTGGAGATAAATTGGGCAGTGTGGCCCAAATGTAAATTAAAGCATGGGCAAAAAAAGCAAACTCTCTCCTCTGAGGGTTGTTCCTTGTGCAGCCAAAAAGATACTAACCCCATGCAAAGGAGGCTAACAGGAATTTGGCATGCTCAGGGATCATGTATTGATTTAGTGGTAGTAGGGGTGAGGTGTTGGTGGGGTATAGGAATGGGTTATTATGACAGAAGGTATGATATGTTGAAAAGAAACCTGGTTAGAGTAATCTTCCCTGTCAGATTCATCTCCTTCCAACATAACAAAAGGCAACAAGTTTGCCAGCCCCCGTCTCTAAAGGTAAATACACACACACAAGCTTGTAAATATTATGATTCATTACAGAAATCTAATAAGGTAGCTGGAGGGATGTGGTGGCTCTCAGCCAACTATTATCACACTGTAAAACATTTAACCAAACGTTAAAGGTATATTTTTGGAATAGACTCCCTTGTTCGAACTCACATTCACGTTTGCAAGATCTTCTCTCAGCAAGGAACTTTGAACATTGTCCAAGTGTACTTTCTTCTCTGAAGGAGGTCTACTTCAGTACAGAGCTGCAGTACTCACAGAATCCAGAAATTATGGTCAGCATTTTCTGAAAACTTATCATATTTGCAAAATGTGCTCATAGTATCTAACCAGTTTTCCTGGCAACAAAAATAGAAGTGGCTTGCCTTTGCTGTCTTTTTTTGGGGGGGGGGGAGATTTTATTGCATTACTTTCCAGTCTTGTTTAAGATTGCCTTTCCCATCAAAGTACTAACCACGTCTAACCTTGCACAGCTTTTTCAATATCAACCAGGGATAGAATTTCTTATCTCATACCTGCATTTTCTTTTCTTCCAATTCCCTCGGTATCATCTGAAGTCATACGGTGCATAAGCATTGTTTATTTTTCACATGACCATTAGATGGTGCAATTGTATTTTGATCTTCTGGCCATACTAAATGCTATTTACTTGGGCAATGGGACAAGAAGAAAGCCAAGCAGCTATAAAACTACAGTACACATCCATTTCCACAGTCTCCCAGCCCAATGATGACATTTCAGAGAATGGCATTAGTGAAAATGGATTTCAGCCATTGCATGTTCTCATCTTCCATCTAAGCTTATTACCTTCCATCCAAAAAGGTATATAGTATATATCCTTCTATCATTAAGAGCATTACAGCCATGAAAGCGAATGATGTAACATAACGGAATGGACTGAATTCTGATATTAGAATTCTGCTAAGTTTTTAAATAAAAAGATCTCCCAACCCTAAGAGATGGCTCTAACATCTGCCAGGAATGATATACCAAACAGTACTGAGGGAGCTAATAAGAAGAGGCTGCTCCTATCATCCAAGCCATGTGATCATCATTCAACGCAATTCTCATCCAAAGGCCATATACGATACCTAATTAGGGGGGTGGAAATCAGATCATCTACTTCCTACTCTCTCTGTAATCCTTTCCAAACATGGAACGCTGGAGAATGGACAATAGTTCTCTCACATGGATGAAGCCATGTAGAATGAGTGTCAGTTCACATACAACAGAGTTTATGCTACTAAACATCTTATCTAGTTCCTTGAAATCCTGAGGATGGAATGAACCCTAGATCAGCTTACAAGATTCTTCCTGTCTTTTGCAAAGATTTGGTCTGCCTACATCAGTGATGGCAAAGCTTTTTGGCACTGAGTGCCAAAAAGAGAGCATGCGTGCACACTGGGCCACAACTCAGAAGAGGAGCTGCCAGGGGGTATGCGCGCACCAGAAAATGCACTTCCTGTTTCTGGCACTGCCTCACACACATAGGCCAGCTGATTGTCGTGTGCGCATGCGTGCCAGAAACCCAGAAGATGAATTGGCAATGCTATGAGCGCCAGGTGACATGACTCTGGGTATCACTTTGGGCATGCGTGCCATAGATTTACCATCACGGGCCTATATGTTTGTCCATCAACCTATCTGTAATATTTTCACCCTGCTGGCTTATAAGCTATAAGATGCTGGCTATGTTAAATTGGAATAAACTTCTAAAGTTAAAAACTAACAATTTAAAGAAAGGATTTAGCTCAAAGTGAAGCACATACTGTACTTTTTAAAAAAGAAGCGCAAATATCGAATATGAAGCAAGAGGATAAAAGGCTGAAATGCTAAAAGCAAGTCATACTTGGGAAGCAGTGAGAAAAGTGGTTCTAAAAAAGTCATAATAGAGCAGGACCTTCCTAAGCATTTCAATGAGCTTATTGTTAAATAGAAAGGCTAACCAGCAGAGCTTATCGGCAGATTAAAGAATTAGTGCTTAAGTCTTTAGGCAGTTTTCTCTAACCTGTGACCTTCCAGATGCACCAGGCATCTCCCCAACCAGTGTGACTTTTCTGACTGGCTGGGAGCTTGGGAACTCAGTACAGGCCCAGTACATCTGGAGATGGAAGATTGGACAATTATGGCTTAAGGTTCTTGCCCAACTACACTAAACTAGGCATTTTTTTCCCTTGAAAACAATCACTAGCACTTTGCACTTCGTGAAACTAGCAGGTAGGGAATGGAACTGTGTCAGGATGATGCTTTATCAATAGTGTTTGCCATATGATGGATATATATTCCAAATCAATACCAAGATGAATTATGTATATGTGATATACCAACCCATGATTAATTTAATCACTTTCCCTCAGCTTCACCCCATTTCAATAAACTCAGCTTTCTAATTTCATATGATGCACCTATCTATCAATTAAACACATGAGCTATTTTTTTTAAAAAAAAGATTAAACGGTGGGTGGATAATTTCCACCCCATCTGTATTACAGGAGTTCATCCTGGAAAATTTCTTATGCCACCTTCACTAATTTGGTGCCTTCCGGAATCCAGAGTATTGGAATCCAGCTTCTATAATTCCCCAACCAGCATGGTGCAACCTTACGTTTGGTGGACTTTAACTCCCAGAGTTCCTCAGCCAGCAAAGCTGCTTAACAAAGCTGGCTGAGGAATTCTGGGAGTTGAAGTCCACAAATCTTAAAATTGCCAAGGTTGGAGACCCCTGCTCTAAAGCATCTATATTTCAGTAAAACTTAATGGGGTCTTTTTTTACAAGAGGAGAGGCCATGCCCACACCTTAAAAACAATTTATATATGGATGAGTTAAGGCCAAATACCCATTTTTTAAAAAGCAGTAAGTTTACTAGAGGAAGCTGTTATATAGGTAGTCCTTGACTTACAACTGTAATGGAGCCTGGAATTATCATCATATGCCATGATGATTCTGTCTTAATTGACATGATTTTATGACATTTTTTCCAGTAGTCATTAAGCAAATATGGCATTTGTAAGACGAAAACTGCAGTTGTTAAGCAAACCCATTGTCTACAATGAGAGTTTTTTTGTGCCAGGAATCAGAAATAAATGCTAGTTTAAAAAGGTGTAAATCATGGTCACATGATATTGGGACAGCCATTAATGTGGGCCAGTAGCTGAATGGCCCATAAGGCGACAATGTGACTGCTGGGGGTGTCATCAGAATTCAGATCTGTTATTGGGGGGGGGGGGGTCTATTATAACTGCAAATGGTGACTGAGTGAATGATTGCAAATCAAGTAATACCTGTAAAGCATCATTTGAGGGGCTGCCACAAAGAGGAGGGGGTCAAGCTATTTTCCAAAGCACCTGAAGGCCAGGAATAATGAATGAAAACTGACCAAGGAGAGATTCAACCTAGAAATAAGGAGGAACTTCCTGACAGTGAGAACAATCAACCAATGGAACAGAAGTTGCCCTCGGAAGTTGTGGGAGCTTCATCACTTGAGATTTTCAAGAAGAGATTGGACTGCCATTTGTCAGAAATGGTGTAGGGTCTGCTGCTTGAGTTGGGGGTTGGACTATAAGGTCCCTTTCAACTCTGTTAATCTGTTACTCATCTCATTAGATACCAGAGGATAATTGAAAATGGAACTTTCAAAGAGTTCCAAAAAAAAATGAGTACCTTCTAGAATTTCAAAACTCCCAACAGAAGATACTATCTTCATTTCAGGGTTGAACATCCTTGGTGTTCTCTGAGTGTGGACATCTTATTACCCAACTAAATAACTTCATCAGTGTTCACATTGTAGCCTAATTGGGAAATGAAACTTCTGCAAGCAAAAAAACAAGTTCAGAGATCATCACAGACTCCCTCCTCCAAATTGCCCTTTCAAATATCAGGACAATCACAACTGGGCTACAAAAATGCAGAAGGCTATTAGATGGCAGCGAAGGAGGAGTTGTTGCCTGGAGTTCTAAGTCCAGATAGGATGGTTCAATAGTTCTTTTTTCTTGCCTAGCGTTTGGGCAAATGCACCTTCATTCAACTTGTACAGGGATTGTTGATGACTGTATGTTTCCGATAGTACAAAAGGATTTGCATTATTGAAATAGTCTATTTCTTTCATTTACGGTAGTTGATTGTAGGTGAAAAGGAGCTGAATTGAAGTGGTATAAAGAACTAATGACAATGCACAAAGCAATTTATGGCGATGATGGGTGCAAAGGTTGTTTGGAAGGCCAGAGCAATATAGAGAAATGTAGTTGAATTGTTTGGCATAAATTAGATTAAGCTGCATTCCCTTCACTTTTCCTTATTTCATAATCTGCATAATTCATTGCGCTTATTATTTCTTCTCATAAAACTGCTTACCCTGAAAGGAAATAATCTGATGGGTAGATAGATATGAAGGATTTTTCCCCCCTGTTCTGTTCAATTGTTCAGCAATTCTGAGGGTTCACTGTTCTCTTTGCTTGCTGTTTCAGGCTTTCTCAGGCAGGTAAAGTAAGATATCAATGATAAAATAAAATTGTAATTGCTCAAGCAGTGGCTCTGGGCATTTATCATTACTGCTAGAATTGATGAAAAAGCAAGTACATATAGCATATTTAAAGCAGAATGTTCCAACACTGCCAATTCTTTCTGTTAGTGGGAAGTAGATTTATATTGCAATGGGGTTGTGATGGAATCTGAAAATACTCCAGCATCAAAAAGCCTTTTGCTGTTCAGGCTATTTGAATCCTTAGGCTAGCCTTCTCCAATCTGATGACACCAGATGTGTGCTGGACTTTCATAATTCCCAGCTCATATGAACAAAATCTGGGAATTATGGGAATTTAAATCCTGGAACAACTGGGCAATAGCAGATTGGAAAAGGCCAGTTCAAGTTATGGTGTGAAATGCAAATGACATCTAAACAGTAGTACAGGGGTGAAATTCAGCAGGTTCTGACCAGTTCTGGAAAACTGGTAGCGGAAATTTTGAGTAGTTCGCAGAACCAGCAAATACCACCCCTAGCTGACCCCAGAGTGGGGTGGGAATGGAGACTTTGCAATATCCTTCCCTCAGGAGTAGGGTGGGAATGGGGATTTTGCAGTATCTTTCCCCTGCCCCGCCCACCAAGCCGCGCCCACAGAACCGGTAGTAAAAAAAAATTGAATTTCACCACTGCGGTAACAGCATAAGCATGGATTGAAACATCACAGTTTTCTTTCTGTTTTGCAATCCCAAATTTTGTAAGCCATTGTTTATAGCATAACGTATTAGAAGATCCCAACCAATATTGTGTACGTGTGTGTGCGTTTTAAATAATTCAAGCCATATGAACCTAGCCATAAAATCTATTCTGTGGTTGGAAACCTGGGGGGGGGGGGGGTTGGGGATATTTTTTCCTGCATGAATCTAAAGATTATCCTATTTATTTTGCATCCTGGGTTGTCTTGAATGAAATGGGAGTTTCTGTATCTGATGAAACGGCATAAAGACATTAATGCAGTTG
Source organism: Thamnophis elegans (assembly GCF_009769535.1). Lineage (NCBI taxonomy): Eukaryota > Metazoa > Chordata > Lepidosauria > Squamata > Natricidae > Thamnophis > Thamnophis elegans. The sequence continues at coordinate 79,161,161 of NC_045541.1, read as the reverse complement.
TACTGTCCATCATTTTGCAAGTAAGTAATGAACATGGCTCACTTTATGTTCAACATGCAGGTTAATAAGTTCCAGAGTTAGACCAGGGTTAAATATGTATCATAAATTATATAACAACGTGGGTAGGGCAGGAAAGGTTTAACAACAGCAGCAGCAAGTACAAAATAGATTAAGTCTGGGATAACAATGGCTTTTGAACTATTGTTGGATGAATTCCAGGAACCGTTGAAAGCAGATGTTATATGTTTTCCCTGTCAGACTGTTGTATTAAAGGAACTATCCTAATTGTACCCACTCCTTTCTCCCCAAAGGCAGGCAGAGGAATATGAAGGTAGAAAAGGGAGAGTACCAGGCAACTTCTAGATCCAAATCCCATATTTGCAGCCTTGGAGCATTTTCTCTGACCAAAACTCAGCAACTTGGTTTTCTGCCATGTTGAGGTAAGGAAACTCATAACAATGGCAGCATATGCCTTCAGATAAGACAAACACATTTTTAATGCCCAAAAAGAACAGAACAAAATCCTGGAATAAATTAAGCAGGCCCTTCCACATGCTAGATGCATTTTTGAAAACTAGTAGTACTCTGGTAGCCCCTTTGCTGACTACCAGATTTTATGAAAAGGCATAATTGTTTTATTTGTTCGCCCCTCAAAGCTGCCATAAAATGGCTCACCCTTATTGTAGTAAAGCCAGTCAAGGCTTCCTTCCTCCTTACTCCTGAAATATCTCCCTAAGATAAAGTCTAGGGATGGGATTGGCTTCACTGTAGGAACAAATTACTGACAGGAAATATAGTTACTGAAGCTTCATTTGGGTGTTGGAAGAAATGTCCTTCTGGGTTCAGTTTCAAGTGGGGAAAATGACACTGGAAACATGGTGGCTGCTTGTAAAGATGGTTTAATGATGGACAGGACCACATGGCTGGAGAAAAGAGGTATCACATGCTTCAAATATGTTGAAGAAGAAGAAAAAAGAGGCAGAGATGCTGAAAGTCCCTGGTTTTATGCTCTCTCTGGGCTTTGAACTTGAGCTTGTATTCTGATTGGTTGTCAGACTCCCATGGGGCAGGGGGTCTTAGCTAACTTTGTAGGCTTGCTTGAGCCATTCCTGGCTGATGTAATCTTCCCAGGTGCCATGTGGTGAGATGGGTAGAGCAGAGTTGGGTTGCTCCCGATTCAACCCAGTAGTGGTGGCGGTGGGAGGCTCCACCCACCCGCCTGGATGCTTATGCGCATGTGCAGAAGCATCCTGCGTGAGCACAAGCGAGCCAGTAGCGCCGGGATTTGCAATCCACTTTTGGGATAGAGGGCTAATCCGATCATGTCCTAAGGGTGAAGGTCTTAATCCCATCAACCTGGAGCTGAAGGGATGGAAGGGAGATGCTTTGTCTTTAAATAACGCTCCTCCATTTCTCATCTAGCCAAATATAATATTCTGTCTTTTTAGTATTTCCTAGGATATTTCAATTTTCTAGGAGTGGGGTAGGTGCTAACTTCTTTCATGGATAAATATGATATAGTCTAGTTTGGCGGAACCAGAGTTATTCTGTTTCTCTGCTAACAAGTAGAAGATGGGAACACTGTTGTAAACTACAATCTTGACATGTCCTGTCTAGGAAAGGTCCTAGATTTCTCTGACACTCTGGACTAAAACAACTTTGTGTTCCTTATCCATTGCTCAGCAAATTGCCAAATTATTCCATCCCCTTGCCATGAATGCATATATAGCAGCATTTCTCATCCTTGGCAACTTTTCACTGTGTGGACTTCAGTTCCCAGAATTTCCAACCCAGAAAATTCTAAGCGTTGATAATGTATAGTTGCCAACTTTTCTCAAGCCTGATCTATAGAAATGCTGTCTAGAAACTGATTTAATCCATTGGTTATTTAGCTCAGCATTACCTACAGAGTGGCTAGCATAGTACTGAGCTTCTAGATTTCCCAGCTGGAATATTTTTCAACAAAACTTTGAAATGTGAAAGAGGAAATTTTTAGCTTTGAAAATATTTGTTCCATTGTTAAACTGTAGCCTTCCATGAAAGTGTTAAATCAAAAGCCCTTTGTTTTGCCTCTTTCAACATAGATAAAAGAATAATTATATAAATATGATTTATATGAAGCTCCACTACCATATCTGTCAACATTTTACAGTGTAAAAAAATAGCTTTGTCTCATTCTACCACTATCTTGGTGTGCAATGCATCTAATTACAACTTGCTTCTGCCTGCTTGATTCACTTGGATGCTGTAATCTCTTCATTTGCATTTAACTGTTGTTTCTTATAACAATGGTTTGCTGAACAAACCAGAGGATGTATCCACACACGTCAAACTAAGCTTGGCATTAAATCTGGATTATATTTATTATTTACAAATTTTTTGAGCAATAGCAACATAGTCAAGAGAAACCAAAAATATAACTCACGTTACAATGAAATCACATTTGGTGCTGACAATTTCACATTAATCAAGTCTTAAAGGACTTCCAGACTGCCATGAGAGTGGGCACAATCTTCCTTCTGGGGGCAACCAGTCCCATAAAAAGAAGCCCCACAGAAAATGCCCATTTTGGAGTCCTTTTCCATCAAATCTTGTGTAAGGGGGCAGCTTTAGCTGGCATTAAAAATTGGGCAGGCAGAATGCATTTGGGATAGCTAGTCTCATAGACGCCTTGAGCTATATAGAACTTTATAGATAATTATGGATGGGATACTGCACAAATAATGACAGAAACTAGTGGTTGACCACATCAGATAGCAGACTGTAACCACTTAATGTATGTCCACTTTATGCAAATATTGTTGCTGCTTCTGTGGTCAGTGAATGGAGGAAAAAAACAGCAAACTTTAAAATTTCAAAAGCCAAACTAACAGCAGCAAAAATGAAAATTTTGAGTTGATTTTGACTGGAATCACCATGCAGGGGATATAGAAAAGAAAATGGCTTTCATACATTTAGTTTAATTTATTTGGTTCTTTTTAAGCACCAATGCAAATGGCAAGTGTTTTATATCTTTACCTTAAACAAAAAGGACTTTAAATTATTAAACATGTGCATACTGCTTAGAAAGAAGGGGAGACATAGTAAACACTGAGTTCAGAAAATATATCAAGTATAAACAGTATAACAAAGACAAGCTATTTAATAACAGTGAGAAATGTGCAAAATAGTTGTTTGGCTAAACATCCTTGCACTAGTATGCTAAATAGTTTTTGAAGTAATACATCTTTGTCCTCTTCTTATTACAGATGCTGACATCACTGTTCTAAAACAGCTAGATTCAAAACACAATCTCTCGCAACCCTGATCAAAAACGGCTGTTGTTTTTTTGTGCCAGTTTCAAATCTGAAATAAAATCAGGTTCTTTCTTTCTTTCTTTCTTTCTTTCTTTCTTTCTTTCTTTCTTTCTTTCTTTCTTTCTTTCTTTCTTTCTTTCTCTTCCTTCCTTCCTTCCTTCCTTCCTTCTTGCTTTTCTTATTTCCTTCTTTATTTCTCTATGTCTTTCTTTCTTTCTTTCTGTCATTCTCCCTCCCTTCCTTTTTCTCTCAAATTTAGAGATTGTCCATCTCGTTCACACAGCAACTCTTTCTTACTAGTAATGTACAAAGGCACATTTGTCAGTTAAATAATTTTGAATGTTCCATGTAGCATATAAAAGATGATGGTTATTTATAGAGATGTGAAGTACAGGTAAACCTCGACTTACAACTACAATTGTAAATTTTGCAAGCCGCCCGGAGTCCTTCGGGATTGGGCGGCCTATAAATCTTATTAATAAATAAATAAATAAATAATAAACCCAAAATTTCTGTTAAGTGAATCTACTGTGCTGGCAAACTGCTGGCCGCCCAATGCCAACAATCCCAATCTCTTTCTTTCTCCTTATAAAACAATGTAAGGGAAGGGAGGAGAATAAAAGCATCTCCTGAATGTTGGCAGCCATTTCGCTATCAAAGGCATAATGAAAATCTGATAGGTGGGCTTTCTTCTATGTCAATCTTCTCTAACACCAACAGTTGACATCTAAAAGTAAGCAGAGGGACACTCGCTCAGAAGATATGCAGGCTGGGTGCGGATGCCATCAGTCAACACGTCTTTAAATGATAAAGTTATGGCCTAGCATCATACAACAATACAGCTAACTGTAATTAACAAAGGATTGCTAGGTAATCAATGGTTTAGTATGGTGTGACTCAGACTAAGTCTAACTAGCCAAAAAAAAATCTTCTAGTGAGTTTATGATTGAGGTAAGATATAATTGACTTTTCTGAGAAGATTCCTCATGCTTCTCAATTGGCAATGTGAATTATATAGTGCTGCATTTGTATGATCGATTCAGCCATCAAAAAGACACCACACTTTAGCCTAACATGTTGTGAGAAGCCAAACACTACTGGTAGTCCTCAACCAACTGGGACCAGGATTTTTGTTAAAGTGGTCACTAAGTGAGAAATCATGTAACTGTGCTTTCCACTGGGACAGGGTCAAGATTAGTCAATTTCATACCTTCAGGCTTTTGTTTTCCTCCTAGCCATTCCCCACCCTTTGCAATGATTGACTGCTCACTTACTGTCTTGTACACATCAAAAGTAATGTGATTGTGCAAGCTTTGAGAGCTGTGGGCACGCTATGCAAACAATTTACAGTACTCTCTTGAAATCTCTTTCTCTTCAATCTCTCTGGGCAGAAGGGTCAGTCAAAGGAGAATTTGCCTTCAGGAATTGCTTGCTTTTTTTTGCAGAGCAGAGAGATTGGAGAAAAAGAGATTTCAAGAGAGACTATATGGGTAGTTCTCAACTTACAACCATTCATTTGGCAACTGTTTGAAGTTATGATAATACTGTAGAACACAACTTACAACCAGCAGTCACACTTGCAACTATTGCAACATCCATGCAGTCTTATGAATGAGATCCAGGCACTTGGCAAACATCTTGCATTCATGAGCACTGTCCCAGACAATTTCCAACAAGCAAAATCTGTGGGGAAGCTGGCAGGGAAAGTCACAATTCAGTCATGTGATGGCTTGCTTAACAATCACAGTGATTTGCTATGAAAATGTAGCAAACTGTAGCAAAAAAAAGGTCATAAAACTGGTGTGGTTACATGATGCCTCATTTAATAACCACACTGCTAAAGAATGAATGTTCTTATCCCAATTGTGAGGGTAAGTTAAGGCATACCTGTAAGCTGATTGCCCAGTGTGTCCATGGCTTCCAGTCTCAGGCTGCCAATATAATCACGTTGCTTTTAATATGCAGAAGAATAAACAGTTTACCCTCTTGCAATCCCTTTCTCCCCAATCTCTCTGCTCTGAAAGAGAGTCAGGCACAGGATGATGTGTAGTGGCTGTAATAGTGATCACAGGACTGTGATTATGTCAGTCATGTGAAGAATACTGTGAAGGTTATAAATTGCTATAAAGTTACTTTTCAGCGTTGTCATTACTTTGAACAGTTGTTGAACAAATGGTCAGTAAGTGAAGACTGACTATTTTGTCAATGACTCTGTTTTTAAAATGGTTAATTCTCAGGCTGATGAAGGTTGTGGGAGGTGGCTTTATGAATAGTCATCTGAAAGATCCTGTGCTATCAATAAAAAGAATCATTGGCTCACAGGGAGAAAGAAAATGGAAAACATGGAATGAACCTGGAAAACAAACAAGAATTTGGCAAGGTGGAGGATGTAAATTGCAGGATGGCCACTTTGTAGGAGAGAGGAGTGAAAAGAAGAGTAAAAAAGTCAAAGGGGAAGAAATGCTGCTCACTGACTATAAACTGCCACTGCTATGAAAAAGCTTGGTGTATTTCCAGTTCTGTGCCTGCTTACTCTCTTGTAATCCTTTTCTCTCCAATCTGTCTGTTGTACAAGGGGATGGGGGATGGGAAAAAAAGGTCAGGCACAGGAGAGAATGCTTGTGAGATATAAAGGGTGGGGAGGAAAGCACAATCAGACTTGCAGGATTCTGTTACTGTAGCTTATCTCAATAAAGTATAGTTCTAGCTTTCCTGTGAAATTAATTTGTAATTTGTAATTTTAATAGATTTGTATGCCGCCCAATCCCGAAGGACTCCGGGCGGCTTACATAAAAGCAATTTAAAAAATGTTAAAAAAAAGATTAAAACACAAGACAAAACGATTTTAAAAACAGAAACACAACATGCACTTAGTTGTAATGAAGTTCAGTCTAGATCAACAGCCCCAGGCCTGCCGGAACAGCCAGGTCTTGACAGACTTACGGAAGGCCAGGAGAGTGGGGAGGGTCCGGATCTCAGGGGGTAGATCGTTCCAAAGGGCTGGGGCAGCAACAGAGAAGGCTCTCCCCCGAGGAACCGCTAGACGGCATTGCGTAGCCGACGGTACCCGGAGAAGGCCCGCCCTGTGCGATCTTATTGGACGCTGGGAGGTATGTTGCAGGAGGCGATCACGGAGATATCCAGGTCCTAGGCCATGTAGGGCTTTATAGGTAATAACCAGCACCTTGAAGCGTGTTCGGAGACCGATGGGGAGCCAGTGCAGCTCGCGGAGGATAGGTGTAACATGGGTGTACCTAGGTACACCCATTATCGCTTGCGTGGCTGCATTCTGGACCAATTTTAGTCTACGAACACTCTTCAGGGGCAGCCCCATGTAGAGCGCATTGCAGTAGTCGAGCCTTGAGGTGACAAGGGCATGAGTGATCATTTGGAGTGCCTCCTGGTCCAGGTAGGGCCGCAACTGGTGCACCAGGCGAACTTGGGCAAAAGCTCCCCTAGTCACAGCTGACAAGTGATGTTCTAATGTCAGCTGTGGGTCCAGGAGAACACCCAAGTTGCGGGCCCTGTCTGAGGGGTGTAAGACTTCACCCCCCAGGTTAAGTGATGGAATATCTGGACTATTTTTGGGGGGCAGCATCCAAAGCCACTCAGTCTTGTCCGGGTTGAGCGCAAGCTTGTTCATTCCCATCCAGACCCTGACAGCTTTCAGGCACTGGCACATTACTTCCACCGCTTCACTGAGTTGGCACGGGGCGGACAGATACAGCTGGGTATCATCCGCATACTGGTGGTATTTAATCCCGTACCTACGAATGATCTCACCCAGTGGCTTCATGTAGATGTTAAATAGGAGGGGGGACAGGACCAAGCCCTGCGGTATTCAAGGGGCCTAGGGGTCGACCTCTGTCCTCCGACCAACACCGACTGCGACCTGCCAGTGAGGTAAGAAGAGAACCACCGCAAAACGGTGCCTCCCACTCCCACCTCTTCCAGCCGCCGCAGAAGGATATCATGGTCGATGGTATCGAAGGCCACTGAGAGGTCAAGAAGCACCAGGATAGAGGAATGCCCTCTATCCCTGGCTCGCCAGAGATCATTGGTCAGTGCGACCAAAGAGGTTTCGGTGCAGTAACCAGGCCTGAAACCAGACTGAAAGGGATCTAGATAAATTAGTTCCCTGATTTGGCTATCTCACAAGTCTGACCTATAGACATCCGGGCTGCCCTTCTAGACTTCTAGAGCAGCCATCTAGAATTCTAAAGCGGATCAGTTAAGCAAGCCATACCACAGAACATCATAGAATATACTTGGGCTCCTATGGATTGAAGAAACCTAACATCCACCTTGAGAACAAAGAAGTGTGTTGTGGAGGTGGTGATTTGCTGTTGAGAGAACCAAGATACGGTATTTATATATAAAACAGATGTGACGTTGCAGAAGGGATGTGGTCTTCCAGAACACAATGAAGAGATTATCAATACTATTCAAATCCCCTAACAAATATCCTTTCCCTCAATGGCATCAACAGAAAAAACCTTGAAAGAATCTCTGGAGGAGATGAGTCCTTTGGCAGGCAGGGGAAAGTACTGGCAGCACAAATAGTTTTCTAATCAATCAATCCAGTTGAGTGTTATAGCCTAAAAAATAAAAAAAAACAGGATTTCGGAAGTCAAGCAACTGGCTATGCAGATGGTGTCATGAAGAAGAGCTCTACAACGTTCTACAACAATGGCCCAGGTTACCTTTGCTGATTCCTGGGACGCATCTTACAAAAACTAGGAAGGAAATGTTTGGCAGGCGCTTCACCAGTCTCATCAGGAGGGCATTAAACAAGAACAAAAAGGGAGGGTGGCGAAAGCCCAAAGCCAATTATGTGGCCAAGGACTGGGGCCAAGAAAGCAGAAAACAAAGAGAGAAGCAGGAGGCCAGGGCAGGGCCTCAAAGTTTTGCAAAACGTTGCAACAAAGATGCTAGTAATCAATGCCACTTAAAAACTCAGATGTTTCTACACCAATGCACTGAATATGCAAAATAAACAGAGAGGACCAGAGATCCTAACTCAGGAAAACAAATAGGATGTGACAGGCATCCTGAAACCTGGTGATCTAATACTCATGATTAGAACGCTGGAAGATTACAATGCATTCAAAAGGGACAAAGCCAACTGAAAGGGAGGGAGGGTGTTCAGCAATCAGTGCCTGGAAATCCTGTTGAAAGATGTAAGAATTAAAGGAGAAATAAAAACAGAAGTTGATTTTATTATAGCCCATCTGGGCAAGCAGAAAATACAGATGAGGACTTTATGCATCAGAAGACTACAGTCTCCAAAGAGGCAGGAATAGTGATAATGGGAGGTGGTGGTGTTTCAATTACCCTAACATCTGCTGAGAATCTTACTGTGCCAAGAGTTGGAGGTCCAACACATGCTTGTCCTAGCTTGCTAACAAGACATATTGGAGTACAAATCCCCTAATTCTCAGCCAGTACTGGCATTATAGAAGATGTAGTCTCCAAAAATCTAAAGCAGGGCTGTCAAATTTCTGGCCCATGGACCAGATGTGTCAGGTGCTGGTCATGCCCACGCCCCATTTAGCGAAGGGGAAAAAAGTCCCAATATGCCATGTGACTCTCCCGTGACACTGTGAATTTGACACCCCTGAATTCTAGAGGATGTAAGGATATTTATCTGACAGAAAAAAGAGTGAATGTGTTACACAAGTTGTACCCTTTTCTGTGTGACATGCTTCAAAGAATAAATATCTGCATGAGCCATACAATAGGAATTTCTCACTGGTACATATATCTTCAAATAAACAGATGTTCATATTTCTCAGCTTTAAAAAAACTAATCATGTAGCTGTTGCCTACATATTTTACTTAGGAATACGCACCACCAAATTAGTTATATGCAAAACCCTGCATTCTAGGCAGAAAACATTCCAAGAATACTGGGTTTTCCCCCCAGAGAATACATGGATCCAAGCATTCTGCGAATGACCAGATTGATGCCTCTCTTCACTGAGTACAGGGGACATGGGTAAGATTCTTTTTGTAGTTGCATATTTTCTTTCTAAAAAGATATTTCAAGACAGCTAACAAATTTATAAATACTCCAAAGCTACACTAAAAATAAATATATTTATATATTGTCATTGTTAAGCTATCACTAAAATCAGAAAATATTTGACATAAATAGATTGAAAGTCAGTTATGGATTAAAATGTGTGCCCTGTAACATACAAATACACATAGAACTGGATGGCAGACAATTTCAGTCCCCTGCCAAAAAAAATTTTTTTTATAAAGAGTAAGAAAAAATCCATAATTCAAATAAGGGACATCTGTTCTCCAGTATTTATAGATAATGATGGATCAAGTATCTGCATACAGGATAATTATTTTCAGCAGATGGCTTATCAGTATTTTTTTTAAAAAAATATATCTGAAAAAGGGAGGAAATTGTCCTTGCGTGATTTCTGCAGAATGTAATTTTTCCCTTCTAAAGCAGAAAGTAATTTGCAAATGAAGGATTTTTTAGTCTTTACAAGGAAGAGAAAGACCATTATTTATGATCTCATGGCTGATCGTTTTCAGTAAAACTGGCTCCATATTTTGCTCATTAAGTTTTTATGCTGATGGTGCATTTAGTTTTGCAATGGGGAAGCCTGCTTCTCTTTGCGGAATGCCACCTTTCTTTGATCTTCTGCTTTTAAGCTGTGCTGTCTACTGTTGAAGCAACTTTTAAAAGCTGAAATGAATGTAGAAAGAAAGAAAGATTACCCAAGAGTGAAAAAAAATATGAAAGGCTCCCTTTCTACAGATACCTGCTCAGTGCTGCTTTAGCATAATATTAAATGGATATTACTAACAATGAGATGGCAACTCCAGAGTTCACCCTTTAAAATAGGAGACCATGTGACATCATTCTAGGAACTGTGTTTTTAAGGGATCCATCATTTTTTTTCCATATAACTAAGATGAGAAGTAGAATGTTAAAACAACAGAAACTATTATCAATTTTCACTGCAAGTTGAGTCACCTAACCATTTCCACAATTTCAGTTCACACTGAAGACACACAGGCCAACCACAGATGATCGTTAAGGATAAAGCTAAGTGATAGGAATAACTGAACAAATGGAGTAAGATATTTTCCAAAAATGCCACCAAATAAAAGGAGGGAATAATCATTCTTCCCTAGACGGATAACTTAGAAATGAGTGAGATTACAACATCTCTACTTCCCAGAATCTGGGAATAATACAAATCACACCTCAAGGGAGATGTCAGATTGAGGAAGACCCATTTATGTTATTCTGTCTTTTGCTCTAGTAGCATTTATGAGCAATGCCTTGTTATTTTTGGTAGATCTAGAACAGGAGTGTCAAACCTGTTTGATCCCATTGCGAGCTGATTTTGTTGGCTCTTGGGGTGTGTATATGTCATGACCTGGTCATTGCAGCTGACTGGGTGGGTGTGGCCAGGTGGGCCAGGGCCAGGATGGCACCGGCTAGTCCAGAGGTGATATTCAGCAGGTTCTGACCAGTTCTGGAGAACCGGTAGCGGAAATGTTGAGTAGTTTGGAGAACCGGTAAATATCACCTCTGACTGGCCCTGCCCACATCTATTCTCTGCCTCCCGAGTCCCAGCTGATCGGGAGGAAATGGGGATTTTGCAGTAACCTTCCCCTGGAGTGGGAAGGGAATGGAGATTTTACAGTATCCTTCCCCTACCAAGCCCACCAAGCCATGCCATGCCCACCAAGCCACACCCACAGAACCAGTAGTAAAAAATTTTGAATCCCACCATTGGGCTGGTCCCTTGCCATCTCTAGGATGGCTCCGGGGGACAACTCTGGACCTATCGTGGGCAGGATCCGGCCTGTGGATTGCGTATTTGACATGTTTGATCTAGAATACTGTATTACTGCATTTTTATTCCTCTCTTAAAGAGTTTGGAATAACATACACAGGTGAGGATATCAGGAAGGAATGGATTACAGAAGCCATAATAAAAGCATCTAAAATATTATTTAATAATTCTGGTTACTTACTCAGAAGAGAGAAGATCATTTCCTATGGCGAGTGCAAGATGCAGTAGGAAAAGTCAGCTGTGAGATAACTGCCCACAAGGAACTGTCTTTTTTGGATAAGTTTTATAGTTCTTCAACCTTTCCTCCCAACCCCTGTTGGAGTAGTTTAGATTGCTTTGGGGGAAATATGTCAGGAAATAGTTCCATAGCTTGGCTTCAGCAGGAGAAAGTTACACATTAGCAAGGATTAGCTAAACTGTTAAGCATTTAGCAAGTATTAGGTGCCTAGTTAGGGCAAAAGTGGGAAATAATTATCTAATTGAAGAGGAGAGCTTGTTATCTTGCGGGCTCAGATAAAGCAAAGTGGCACACAGGTTTGGGAAGCAAGTAGGAAGATACTAACTTGTTAAAGCAAGTCTCTGGATGCTAATTAAAAGTACAGTTCAGTCAGAGGACAGATGGGAAAGTTTTCAATGACAGTTTAAAAATGATGAAAGGGAAAAAATTAAGAATCCCTTTCTGTATGAGAATAGCATCCTCACAAAACATGGTAAGAAAGCTGGGAATTGATGCAACAGAAGTTTCTGTCCTGCCAACAATTGTTATGCAGTCATTAGCATTCTTTCACTCTTATTTGAACTATACTAGGGCAATATCTTCCTAAGTTAGGGTTATTTCAGGGCTTTGCATTCTGTTGTAATTATCCTGCTTCGCTGAGCATTCTATCAGTCTGTAAATAGTTCATTCTACATAGGGCATAGTGATTAGATTTTAGACTGATTCTTAATCGTCAAACTAGTTAGCAATTCCCCACATTATCAAAATACAATTTCTTATGAGCACAGAACTTTCAGTTCAATTTGGAAAGATACCATTCCCAGAGTGAACAATTCCTATGTATGTGTATTTGTCTTAGCCTGCAGATAGTCTAGAACATAGCTTTCAAGACATTCAACTATTCGTTTTAACAAAAGAGGAGAGAAGAATAGGCAATACTTGGGTCAAAACCGCAGTTTATCCCAGCAATTTATGACAATTGATCCATTCCAGATATTTATGGGCTGATGATGATAACTGAATAATTCAGGCTTCTAAATCTTCATCCTGAACCCCCTACTGAAGAAATATGATTTTTTTTAACCCACTGAAGATAGGATTTCAATTTTGTGGTGTTATATGGAAGATTAATGGGAGAAGAGAGATCAAACATCTTATGCTGTTCCTTCTTCTGGTCATTCCCTAACAAAGAAATGGTCCAGTTGCTATTATCTGTTTGATAATTTTTTGATTTATTAATGCTGAAATAAATCTCTGTAATAAATCTCTAATCTACTAAAACTTACAGAAGAGAAATATGCTGAGTTGGTATTTTCTTGAAATTGTCCTCTTGAGTATTGTTTTAGATTAATATTCAGTCAGTTTTTCCAATAGGAAAGTCTTGGGGAGTAGTGCCTGAACATATCTAAGAACACTACGTTGCCTAGTTCAAGTGTTTTGCAACATTCCCAGAGCCACATCAAATCATGAGTATTTTACCACTATAATTGTTCCCAGCCAAGTCTTTTTTAACACTAGGTTCTTCAACAGTAAAAAATACAGAGAGCATTTTTGGAGAAAAGATTAACCTATTACGTATATGGGTACATACAGTACATGATCAAGAACATAGAGATCTTTTCTAAAAGCATGTGGGACTGTGACTGAACAAAATGAGTAGCTATTCTAAAAAAAATAGTTGTATTTTAAAACACAGTCATTGCAAAAGAGAGAATTGACAGGATTAATAATTCTACCACAGAGATCAGCATTCTAGTTTTAGTAGGCAAACAGCAGAACAGCAAAATATACATGCAGCATTGCAAAACACAGAGGTAAAATAAAAAAAAGTTCAAAATGAAATTCTCATTCACCCTGAAATAATTCCTGGATGATAAGCTAAAAATGTCTCTAAACTAAAAATTGTGCTAACATTTTTTCTCCTTGACTCAAGCATCTCACAGCAGATTCCTCAATGCACTAAATTCTTGGCTTCACCACAATGGGCCCTCAGAGCCAACAAGGCTTTGTCTGGATTATATATGGATCTTCTCCCTGCAGGATATCGTAAGGGAAATACTGAGTCCTCAATCAGAACAAATATTTAGTGGGTGCTTTTCTCAAGAGTAAAATTTTCTCTTTGGTCGCATATGAGGCAGCATGGATTGCTACAGGTAAGATATACAAGGTAATACAAGAAGAATACTTACAGCCTCCTTAACAAAGAACTGAATTGTCTATGAGGTCAAAATAATAGGTCAGAACAAAAGGATCAATGGCATTAACTCTGGAAAATGAATATAATTCTCAGTGGGATTTCTGACTATATCATAGAATCAGAGAATGGAAGGATAAGAAGATATATTGGTGATCGTCTATTCCAAAAGTTTTCTAGGCAGGAATCCACCACTACATTCCCCATAAATGGTCATCAAGTCTATTTAATCATTTCCAGTAAGGAAAGTCCTTTACCTTCTGAAACAATTTGTTCCCCTGCTGAACAGCTCTTGTTGGGAATTAGTTTCCTGATTCTCACCCCAAATCTTCTTCCTTATAATTTAAACAAAGGTTTTTTGTTTACTTATAAACCTTTGTTTAAATTATAATTTAAACCTATCTTCTGGAAACGACACTCAATAATTCTGCCCTGCGGATGGTCCATATAGACCCTCTTCAAGCACCTGAAGACAGCAGTAATGTCTCCCTGCAGTCTTCTCTTCTTCAGCCTGAACATACCCAATTCCTCCAACTCTCTAGCTTTTTATTTGATTCTGAGACAATGCTTCTGTTGATGCAATATATGATTGCATTACATTTTTTACAGCTGCATCACTCTGTTGGCTCACGTTTAATTTGTAACTCGTCAATGCACCCAGTTCTTTTTTATATATATTGCTGCCCAATATGGTTCCTTAAAACCTATAATTTTACCTTTGATTTTTCCTATTAAAATGGAGAATTTTGCATTTGTCCCTCCATTTTGCTGATTTCCGCAATATTTCAGTCTATCAAAGGCCTCCTGATTCATGTTATGCCCTGTCTTTCTATTATCTGTTAAGATGGCAATGTGCTGAGCTGGTTTCTTTCTCTCCCTGCATGAGCTGTTGAAAATAGTATTTTGAACTGTCTATCCAAACCAGTTGGAAAGTAGAAATATTACTTGAACCGTTTTTGCAATTCCAATTGCATTTGGAATTTTTGGGAGATAAATTGTCTAACAAGCAAAAGAAACAAATTTATTCTCTCCACAGTGGGCAGACAGTAATCCAGAGCCAGAAAGTGTGTTTTTAATTTAGAAAGTACATATTCCTTAAGATCTAGGACTCTGTTGATAGCCAATTAAAATGTTAATTGTACAGAGAGTGATTCTGATTCCAAATATACCTTCTGACATTGAAATATGAGCTTTTAACTCCAATATTGAACTTTTAACTCTAACAGTTTATCAACAGTTTGCACAGTATGCTCCAAAGTAGAAATTTTAGAAAATACATGTGAAGATTTGCAAAAGTTTGTTTAGGAGCCAGTGAAGGGATTGGCTCTTCAGAATTCCTCTGTGGATTAAGAAGGCAAGGATCACCCATATTAAGTTCCAAAAGAGATTCTCCCTTTAAAGGGGTTGCGAATCAGCATTCTCCAGCAAGTTTGAGAGGTCTGGGAATTGGCGGCTTATCCATTTTGCCAAAGCCATACTTGGCACCTTTCAAAAAGACAACTGAGTTTGTCTATTTCTTCTCTTAATTATTTAGGAAGTTGTTTATTACAGATTTCTTAGAAGTTAAAAACTTTCTGAAGATAAGCTGTATTGATGGTACTAAAGATCAAGCTTTTTCAATATGAAGGAAAATTTTATAAAGTGAATCTTTGTTTAAGCATTAAAAAAGATATGTGGTTTCTGATAGCTCTTAGTGGGATTTCTTTTTGACCAGGATTGTATGACAAGGCTTTAATGAATTGTTTATAAATGGGGAGAGATTTCTTCTGCTTTATTTCTGAACATAAGCTTGGATTGTAAAATAGATTTTTTAATTAAGATTAAGATATGTATGGTAATATTTCTGGTAGCTCTTAATAGTTTTTGCTGATTAGGGTTGAATGTTTTTTGCAATCTGACTATTGATAAAGTTTGAGTTATGGGAAGAAAATACTTTTTAAAAAAACTTTGATTATTAAATAAGGTGCTAAATTAGCCAAATTGTTCATAATTGTCTAAAGAGAGGGAGAGGCATCATCTGTCTGTGCCTGCCTATCTGCCTATTATATCTATCTATCTATCTATCTATCTATCTATCTATCTATCTATCTATCTATCTATCATCTATCTATCTATCTATCTATCTATCATCTATTTTTCTATTTTCTGTCTCTTTCCACTTTTTCTTTCTCCTTAGTTTGCATTATTTTTTTTCTTGGTATTTGTAAAAATTAAGAATAATTAAAGTCCTTGCTTGTGGGCAAATGGTATTTCTTGCAGATATTCCAATGCATCACGAAGAAACTACTCTGGAATTTTAGAATTCAAAAAGACAAGCATCTGTGACACCCCAGACAATTCTTGGTAAGAAAAGCACTGGTTGAGCATCATTAGCATTTTCAAAATCACCATCATGTCAATTGCAAAAGGCAGCTTTATTTGGAAGAGCTTGAATCTTATAATGATAACTTTTAACTCCATCGAACAACTTCTGCCTATCTCAGGTCCTTGGGACTCGATAGCTGGATAATAATGCCAAATCCAGTCAAAACATCTGGCTGACCGTGCAACTAATCATAATAATTCTATTCATAGTTGCTGAGAAATAAGCGTACGCCAATTTTTGTCAAGTTAGAATTTTAAAAAAAAGATAAAACCGAGTATTACATATTATTTCTCTATAGTTTCCTCCTTCAGCAACTTGCTCTAAATCGCGCCTGCCGAGGGAAAAAAAACGCACATCCGCGTGCAACTCAGCGGCTGCCCCTCGGTTTCTCTTCTTGCAGCAGCCGTCGGTCTCGCTCTTCGCTCCTTTTAAAAGGGGCTCGGAGCCGGACTCCATTTCCCATCTTTCCTCAGGCGCGCTGTCCCTTCCGCGTTGCCGTAGCCGGGCGTGGGAGAGAGGGGAGGGGAGGGGAAAATGTTGGAGGAAAGGCTGTGTGTTTACTTCCGGCCACCCTGAGAGCCGAGGGTGTGTGTTGCTCGCTTACTTCGGCTGGTTGGCTGAAGGGAACCCGGCGGGCGCTGCCTTGGGGGCGGGAACCCAGCGGAGCCGCCCGGAGGCGGGGGGCGGGGGGGGGGAGAGGAATAAAAAAAAATAACGGCGGTTTCGGACGGAGGCAGCAGCGACGCGAAGGAGTCAGGCGGGACGAGGTCCGCGTTGGGACCGGCACCCATGAGTCACCTCCGAGGCCATTGCGGACGGTGAAGCGAGCTCAGCAGGCAGGCAAGCAGGCAGGCAAGGACGTAGCCGGACCCGCTGCCTGCTCGCTCGCTCGCCCGGCCCACAGCACCGCAGCGGCGTCTTGCAGGAGGCGGCGGTGGCGTCATGGACTGGCTCATGGGGTGAGTAGTAGTGCTAAGTGGGGTGGTTGCTTTTAAGGCAGGCGCTGCTTCCAGGTCGGTGGTTTTCTCCCCCCCCCCCCCTTCTCCTCCTCCTCCTCGAGGGATGCCCCTGCTCGCCCAAGTCTTCTCCTCTTCCTCTCCTGGACTGTGGGAAGACGCCGGGTCAGTTAGGCGCGCCGAAAGTTGGAAGTTTGTTCTTGAGTCGTGCGTGGCCGATGACTTCTCCCCCCCCCCCCTTCGGCTTCTTTTATCCCCTCTCCCCAATCTCGTCTCTCCGTTTAAAATCGTGGTGGCTTTTGAAAAGCAAAAAAAGTTGGGGGAATGGAAGAAGACGAAAGGGGGTTCCATCCTGTAGGGTAGATCTAAATATTTGCACGGAATCGAAAGTCCATAAAACAAGAATGAAAGTTGGCTGTGGTTAATAAGACACACCACCGTGAAATGTTGTGTGAGAACTTCTGAGTTTGGGGATTCTTTTTTTCTTCTTTGCTGTGCATCCTTTAGAGCAGTGGTCCCCAACCTTTTTTGTGGCCATGCCTCACCTAAGCATCTTTAAAATCCTGATCCCCCTCCACATATAATTTTTACTTTACTCAAAAAGTGAACTCTACTCATTCAGAGGAAGCCTAAAAGGACATTAGCTTGGTTTAAACAAGGTTCAAATTGCCCCCATTAAAAAAAATCATGCTCCCCTTGTGGGCTGTGGGCGCCACGTTGGGAACCACTGCTTTAGAGAGCAGTTTAAGACTGTTTGAGCTTGTAAAGAAATACAAGCGGGACAGTGCTCCAGTCTTGGTGAACTTGGAGGGGTGGTGGTTGGTTTGTTTGTATTTTTTTCTTTTTAGCAAATTTTACTTGAGTAGGACGGTGTGGTTATAGACACCTTAAACATGACCTGGCAGCAGATTTCCAGGGAAAAATTGCCAAGCGGTGAGAACGTGGGCAAGAGCCCAGAAAGGGTGTGGTGCAGGTGAAATGCACAGTGCTTACTTTAATCTGAGTAATAAATGGCTTCCTGTGGTGGCTAGTGTATTTAAAGTTTTCTGAACAGGGACAGTGATATTTGATCAGATACCATTAACCTACCATTTTCTAAATTGAAAATACAAAGCATTACAACACTTGCTTCCAGATCCTGTGTTGCTAGAGAACAAGGGGCCCAAGAGAAGTAGTAATACTAGTTGAGACTGAAATATGCTATAATAAGAGACTACTGACTGCTGATGCTTTTAAAAAATAGCTTTTAAGAAATAGATGCAATACATGGAAAGAGTGGAAAGGGAAATATTTTTAAAAATTAATGGAGTAATGTATTTCAACCTGCCAGCTGTCCAGAATATTATTATTCAATTGGGTTATTAGAAGGAATTTAATACACAAATGTTCCAAAGGTGTTTTTTTCCAAGAGACAACTGGACCTTCTGTTTTTTTCTTTGAAGATGTTTTGCTTCTCATCCAATAAGATTTTTGGATGAGAAGTGAAACATCTTCAAAGAAAAAACCAAAAAGTCCAGTTGCCTCTTGGAAAAAGCACCTTTGGGACAAGCATAACCTGGATGACTGAGAATCTCCATAGACATTTAGTTAATACACAAATATTGCCTCAGTCTATTGAAATTGTAATAATTTGGATTTAAAGTATATCAGTCTCAGCCCATTTCTGTCACTTTAGATTTCTGTCTTTGCTGTTGCACTTTAACCCACAATTTAAATGCATGTTTGCATGTTGAAAGGTTGAAGAGAAGACCTTGACAGAGGTTAAAATCAAACATTGCCTACTGAAAAGGCGAGCTCAGTGTATTGGGATTGTAATACTCTATTACACAGAAGACAAAAAGTAGACCAACTTCCTATTACTTTAAAGTTACACCAAAGTCTTTGGTGATGGTATGCTGGTTTGATTAAGTCCCTTTATTTACAGTAATTGTCTATACATTCTTGATTTCTATGATTTATAAATATTAGTGCTTCCAAATGCATTTACTAGGTGAGATGTTTTTCAAAAGCTCTTTAGGTTTATTCAATAATTTGATCCTCTTCTACTAAGCATGGCCTAATGACACCTTTTAGAGAAATTTACAAGTTTTCTGCAATTCTAGATCTAACTAGGGGAGAAAACATTCTTGTATGTTATAGTAAGTAAGAAAAATGTATTATCCTGTTATGTGGGAAATTGGCTGTTGATCAACTGAGTTGTTGCCCTTATATTTAACAGTAACTGATCGGATACTATGTTGTTGAAATGCTGTCAGCACCAATATTTTCTTGTTGTAGTCAATTTGTCAAATTCATCCTCCTTATGTTATTCAAAAACCATTCTCTCCTTAGGTGCATGAGCATTTCATGATCTTGAAGCCTGTTTAAATGTATTTCTCTCATAACTTGAGTATCTGATTTTTGCTGATAGTAAATGATACATTTACCTGTATTGTCTGCTTTTTAAAGTTTTATTTCTACTTACTATGATTTCTGCTTGGGTTGTTTTGGTTTTGAAGGAAAAGAATAGAAGTTACATTTACTTTTTAAAGAACATATAATTTCTTAAAAGAAACAAGTTACCCAAACAAATCTTATCTGCAGTGCTAAATTTAGTTATCTTTTTCAAGAGAAAGGAAACTTGTGAAATTTCTAATTTTCCTCTCATGTTATTGTATGTTAATATCTTTAAGATGCATTTTTACTGGAACATATTTGGTGTTAACTTCCAAAAGCATTTATTTTTATAGCTGACTTAGCATTTCTTTCTGTCAATCCTAAATATAATATTGGAATGTTTTATAATTTCATTTCATAAATGCCAATGGTAGTATTAGGCCTTCAGTAACAAGAATAGATTAGTTTTATAACCAGGAGTACTTGTTTCTTATTTTTGGTTTTCATTATTCCAAGTTGATCTTAGGAACTCTATGCCTTTTGAACTTGTGTTGAAATTCTCTGGTTCCCAGATACCTAATTTTTAGATTTAATGCTTCTAGACTTTATAAACATAATTAAAAGTATCTACTTCCTTCTCTTGTCTTGAACTTTTTGTGCCTTTCCGCTTTAGCAATAAGCACAAAATGTGAAATAGTATCAGAAATGGAATGTGTATAGGAGAGAATGAAATGAAGTTTTCAAACACTTGTGATAGTGCTTCTAATCTCTTAATAATTAGGGTGTACTCTACATAAAATCTAAGAATGAGAAGATCAAAACTTAATGACATTATATACCAAGTGCATTTTGCATTGTTCAGAAATATTTTGTATATATATACTTAAGAAGAAATAATTTATTAATAAATAATATGACAGGTAAGCTGCAGCTTCCATAAGGTCCTTTGAGGATATCAGCTATTGAAAATATCATAATGTAACAATCAAAATTTATTCTGATTGTACAAGATAAATAAGCTATAATTTGCTGCTGAACAGTCCGTTAAGATTACTGACTATATGGGCAAATCCAATTGCACCACATATAGTAGTACACTGTGCAGTAAATTTCACCTTTTAAACCACAGGAACTTTTAATGAGACTACTTTGCATAGAAAATATAATGTGCAGCTTTAATTAATATCCAGAAGTGCATCTTTTTTGCATTTCATTTTGATATAATTTGTTTGAAAGTTTTTTGCATTTTTTGCACACACATAAAAAAGATTTATCTGAAAGGTGGCTAGTTTGTTGCTTTTTTAATTGTAAAGTCATAAATATGCCTATTGGGAAACAATTATAAAAAAACACAACTGCTAAATAAACCTGTGCTTTTGAATATGACAAAAGTATGATTCGACCATCATAGGATCTGCTGCAATGTAACAGAAGCAAGTATCATTTTTTGAAATATTTTAAATACAATTAGCCTAAGAGTATGGGCTGTCAGTCCTCTGGGACAGATTTGGGGGTGCCTGAGGTAGTGACTTAATGGAAAGGAAGAATTGATCTGCCAGTAGTATCCATTCCACTGACAAACAGTACAACCATAACATTTGGATTATAGTAGTTCATTTAGACAGTCCCAAAGACAGTTGTTAGGAAATAGGTTCATTTCTAGATTAACATTGCCATTCTGTGAAAGTTTATCTAGCATACTTTTTTTTTAACAGTTATTAGCAACATAGTTTAGAAACCTTCACACAAAGCACAAAAATGGCAGCTAGGTTTAAGAGGCATGTCATTAAGCACTGTTTTAGTTACCAAGGCTAGTAATTGTTAAACTCTGTCCATTAATTTCTTTGACTTGGAACCTTTAACATACCTTAATCACAGCAAATTTCCATATACTAATTAATTGCACATTATGCAGAGTGCTTTTTTCTGGCCTTAATATATAATTAATCTGTAGCATGTTCAATTAGTCTATAAATTTTTTTATGAAGAAAAGAAATAACTATATCACAAATAATAGAAATTGTTCTAACAAAGCTGATATCTCCTTGACAGTAGCAAATTAAGCAACAGCTAATTTTAAAGGATTTTCTAGATTCTTTTTTTGCTTTTGCTTTTATCAGTCATTTCAAAAAAGGAATGTAAACTATGGGGCCAATATGCAAATTGAAGAAATAGTATGTTACAATTTGTAATACAAATATTAAAATCCATAGCTGTGTTGTCTTACAATATTGCTATTATCTTTGCTGTACTTCAGTTATGCTATGTTAGGCTCTGCTATAGTTGGGGTGAAATTGCTTGCAGGAACTGCAGACTTTCTCTTTCATTCTGCAGTTTATGGATTCTCAAGTACATTTTGAAAGTGTTTTAGGATCTAAAGAGAGAATAATCAATCCTTCCCCAGCTTTGTCAGTGAAAACTGCTTTAATGGAATTGAACACTTAGCTTGTATTTTTTTTTGTATGAATTGCATTATTTAAATAATGCATAGCTGACTGATAAAATTTGATTAGTTTCCTTCATATTTACCGGTAATTAAGTTCTTCATTTTTTCCTTCTTTTTTTAAAAAAAAACTTTTTAAGTTAAAAAAGGGATGACTTAGAGTCCTAAAACAGGTTTTTCATTCACACTTATATTTAATTTTATAGCACTGTTCTCTCTGTTCTTGAACAATCTGATATTTCTTGCATTGTTCATCAGACTGGGAATAATTTACAGCTGCTGCCTCTTTACACCACTTTGTTCTAAGATAGTCATTTATCTTTAGCATTTTTTCTAGTTCTAAATATGCCTCAGGGCATCAATTTCTAGCAGGAGCAGGGAAGCAACATGTAATCCTATGTCTTGAACTGAATTTTTTTTTGTTTCATTTCAATAATTTTCAAGTAATAAAAACAAGTTCAGGCAATAAAAGTACAACTCATGTCATAAATTTCCATTTTGTAAGTTGCAATGTGCGATAAGCAAAGATCCAGTCATTACCTCTAATGAGGAAGCTTTTAGCATGTGTAATATAGCAACCATTTTCTTGTTTTACCCCTCAGAAATTGTAGATTTTTTTCTGTGTCACTAGCTTGTCCCCAAATTAATATGCTTAATGATATTGATCAGCCCAAATCAATCTACTGCAGGATGAAGACCACCTCATTGAAGGTTGTGGATCATACTCTACTCTGGTCCAGCATACTTAGCTATTTTTGACTTCTTACTTTAGGGCTGAGAGGGGTTGACTAGCCCAGAGTCTCCAATCTGATTTCCATGCTGCGTGCAATACCATCACCACTATACCTTATTGTTTCTCATTCTGCTACATAGGGGACCTGAACACCTGGAAATAGAAATAAACTCCTATAAACACACACACACACACAGACACAGACAAAGAGGAAGATCTTTGCCATCTTCCACTTAACTCATAAATTGTTTATGGGCTATAGGGAGAAATGGTGGAATTGTAAATGATACTGTAATTGCTAAATGCACCTAGAAATATTCTTACTGTGAGAACCTTCACAGTATATAAGTTTTCCTCCTTGATGACACCAGATCTTGTACACTTACTTATTTCTGATGAAAATCTTAAAACCAGCTAGATTAATATAAGCATTAATTGAACCATCTTGAGTACTTACAGATTTTCTTTGAAAGGGATAGAAATAGGTCAAGTCTTAGTCCTTCTAAGCAGAGGGAAAGACATTACAATGCCGGTCCTAATTCTTGGTTTTTCTCCTGGAGAGAGAGAGCTACATAGTTCCTTTCTTTGCTCTTCATACACAGCTTTTGATTGATACCATTTCCCGCTCCCTAGCCTTGTTCATGAATAGGCCCTTATAAAGAAGCAGGCTGTAGCTCATATGGAAGATTCCTTGGCTCAGAAGAACTGGTTGTCTGTAAGAGATATTGCCTGTTTCTCTCATGGTAGAGCAGATGTTGCCAGTATGGTTTGCCTCTTCAGTCCATGATCAATCTTCCTTCACATTCTCTCTTATTTTCATATCTTGGATTTTTCAAAATTTGCATGATGTAAAACACTTCTTTAAAAATACATTTATAGTTTGGGATTGGTTGAAAACTTCCTTGCCAATCTATCAACATTTTTCATTTGATTGCTACAAATTCGGGTCCATTATTTCAGGTTGGTACATTCTGAAACTGCATGGGATTACTGATTGATTGCTGGACTATACTTCTACCTTGCTTTAATCAGATCACTCTCAATGGCTTACAGGACATATAAACAAAAGTTAAAACATCCTTGGTAAAGTTAAAGCCAGTCAGGAACAATCATAACAAGGGTAACAATAACCTCAGCCTCCTCCCTTCCCCCACCTAAGGGCACAAAAAGATAAAGAATAAAACAGGAAACAAAAAGTTGGCATCGGTTATAAACTCAAGAAAAGGCCCCCTAAAAGAACTTTGCTTTTTAACAGTTTTCAGAAGACTGACAAAGAATACTGTGCATTTATTTTAGAAGATGTAACCTTTCTATAGCTATGGGCTATGTTTTATAGTATTCTTTGAGTAACCATGATTGCAGTAGAGGGGGCAATGACATGAAAATAGCGTTTAATCTTTCAGTTAAACTTGGTACACTGTTTGTTACTATTAATATTAACCTTTTAACAACTATATGAACACTTCTAAACATAGCAGAGAAAATGCACATCTGGGAAAAATCTTTTACTTTGCAAAAGAAGGCCTTCATCCCGCAGTGGATAGACAATGGGTAGAATGATGATGATGGTGAGAAAACAATTGTAGGCTGTAATATTGCATATGATTGTTTTCTTCTAACAGTATAGTTGTGTACAAATGTGTAGAATTTTTTACTATTCTGGAGCACAGTCAAATTCTTTAGTTAAATCAGATGGAGCACCTCTAAAATAACAAAACAGTGCAGGTAAAAAACAAACAAATTCTCACCAATCTATATGTTCTCAGTCTGAATAGAGAGATGAAAACTTCTAGCCCTGCTGAATTTCAGCAACGTGATCATAAATGGCAGGAAATCATAAGTAGTCCTCCACTTTTAAATAACATTTGGACTGTAATTTTCAAGTTTTTTGCCACAGAAACTGGTAGAAAACTATAGGAAAATGTGATCATGTGACTGCACAACACTGCAAAGTAATTGTAAATGCAGGACAGTTGCCAAATACCAAAATTTCAGTCACATGACTGTGAAAGCAGGATGATGGTTATAACTTCTAATTTAATGAAGGATGTTGTTAATTTGAACCATTGTTAAGTAAACAGTTGTAAGTCGAGGACTTCCTTTACAAATTGTACAAATCCTTAGCTACCCATTTGGATTGATTTAAAATGTATTTTGTACATGTGCACTTATCGGTGTATGTTTTATGTCTGTGATAAGATAATCCGTAGGAGACTTTCTGAATATAATGGAGATAAACCTATTGTGGCTATCAAAATAATGTATGTGGAACAGCATGTGTGGGATGTGGACACTTCATTCCATATATTTTTAATACAAAGAGTTGTATATCGGGATGCGATAGTCAATATAGATTTCATATTAATGTCCTTTAGATTTGATTGTAAGTAAGGAGGTTTTCAGATTCAGTGCACTTAAAATACTGAACAATACTATAGATATAATTCATATTCTGTATAATCATTACATTGGGCAACAAAGATTTTGCTTCCTGAACCCTTTTCGTTGTATCTTACAGATTTTTGGCTGCTAATTATGAAAATAACCTGTAATTTAACACACAGTATATCATTTTATGGAAATCTTCTGTTTTTACACAATGCTAGTATATAAAATCTTTAGTATCTGTTGGCTATGCTGCACACCTGAAGGAAATACACGAAAACAGGGAACTGTTATTGAAATACATATAGTAACCAAGTACAACTGGAATAACTGTGGAGATCTAAAAGTAGTGGCTGTGCTGCTTGGAATGCAGCTCAGATATGCTAAGTACTGTTGTTACATATGGGAATAGGACAGCTGTGCAAGAGTGTCACATTACATTAAAAAGAAATGGCCAATCTGAAAGAATTTGGTTTCAGGACAGAAAAGCATGGCACATGAACCTCTTGTTGATCCAGCAAGGATATTTGCCTCACATAAAGCTCAGACTGATGAAAAAATTTGTAGAAGCGATGAACAAGGAAGGTGAAGGTTTTTATTACCATCTGAGAGAGATCTTTCCAAAAATAACTGATGCCAAGTTTAAGGAAGCATTTTTGTTGGTCTACAGATCAGATACATTATCAATGATGAACAATTCAAAGATCTGTCAGTGGGGCCATAGAAAATCACCTGGAAAGCATTCAAGGATGCCATTGAGAATTTTCTTAGAATTACAGAGCATCAAATTACATTCAACTGGTTGACAAATAACTTACAGTATACAAGACCATGAAGTGCAACATGAAGTTTCATTTTCTGCATCTATAGTTGGGCTTAATTCCTGCCAATCTAAGTGTAGTCAGTGGTAAATATGGTGAAAGGTTTCGCCAGGACCTTGCCATAATGGAAAAAGAAGAATCAAGGCAACTGGAATCCATCAATGCTGCCTGACTTGTTGAACATTGCAGCGAGATGCAATGCAAATGAAAATCAGCAACAAAACACTTTTAGCCGTGTTAAATCCATGTAGCATGTCAGAAACATCTTGTAATTAAAATACATTGTAGTCATTAAAATTAACTTCATATTTTTTAAGATTCCTATGTGATAGTCATTTTGAAATTATATTTGTGTTCAATTTGAAGGGGTCCATCATAATCTCAAAAATTGTTCAGGGAGCCAAACTTTTGGAGAAAAAAATATTATCCAGTGTTGTTATTTGAGCCGTGGTGGCGCAGTGGTTAGAATGCAGTACTGGAGGTTACCTCTGCTGACTGCCAGCTGTCGGCAGTTCGGTTCTCATTGGCTCAAGATTGACTCAGCCTTCCATCCTTCCGAGATCAATAAAATGAGGAGCCAGATTGTGGGGGGGCAATATGCTGACTCTGTAAACCATTTAGAGATGGCTGTATAGCACTGTGAGGTGGTATATAAGTCTAAGTGCTGTTGCTATTAGTATTTTTGAATCTAATGGACACTGGCAGTACTTTTTTCAGACTGTTAGACTAAGATGGCTCTTCTTCAACAATGTCATTCCTGAATGCAGCATGTCTTTGTACAAATAAAACTAGGATTTGCTCCCTTTCTTCCTCTCACATTTGTACATGTTCTGTGCTTTATCAATTGGTACACTAATTAGTTAACTTTTTTCTAATATATCAATTGTTGGATCCATGTTAGATAATGTTAGATAAAATTGGATAACTCAAATATAAGTTGAGTTGAACTTGTGATTACATGAACATGCTTTTATTATTTTCATTATGACAATGTTAAGGTAATGATTTAATAGCTGACCAGCTGCTGTAAGGCTGTAAACCAAGATGATGAAATGAGAATGAGTCAGAAGGTTTACTGCCACTTTAAGAAACTGTCTATATAAGTGAGGCCCTGTGAGGGTGGTTTCTCTCTCCCTGTGTGCTTCTGTGTTATAGTTGAAGATTGATTGATTGCCTCGCTTTGCTTAGTACATTTATGTCTGCCTGCCTGCCTGCCTCTCATCTATCTATCTATCTATCTATCTATCTATCTATCTATCTATCTATCTATCTATCTATCTATCATCTATCTATCTATCTATCTATCTATCTATCTATCTATCTATCTATCCCTTGTAAGACAAACCTCTCTGTACTGTAATTTGCTCCTGGGCTGTCTCAAAATAGTAGTCACACTGTGCACACTCTGACAGACAGTATAGAAGTGATTGTCAGCATTTAATGAGATGTTAAAAGCCTCATATTCTAATTAATAAACAGGTCTGAATACACTTAGCTTTTTATGTAAGTTAAGATAGTGCTACATTAATCAATGAATAATTTGCTTATTCTCCCTTGGGCAGATATTTGCCTCATTTTTGCTTTTATAAGTTGCAGAAACCTTCCTCTATTTTTCACCTTGTAGAAGTGTGATAGATAAGTTTTCCTTCAGTTTCTCTTTTTTTTATTTAAATAGACATTTAATACTGGGACATTTCTCCCTTGTAAACGAATAAAATGCAAAGTCTGATTAGCTTAGGGCCAATTTTGTCTTTATATTGAGTTACAGAAAAGTCATAGTGTGGCTTTGTTAAAATAAATACACAATAAGTTAATACAGTACAAATTAAGAAAATAGTAGCCTAGTGAATTCTATTAGTGAGATTCTTATCATGCACTCATTATTTTAAAGAAATTCCTAAAACTCTTTTTTGTGATTTTTTTTTTTTAAATCACTTTGAATTATATATTGTTTTTCTTAAAGCAAGGATTTCCCTTGTTTTGAAGTCCTTTGCATCTACACATTATTTCTAAAGATGTGGTTTTATACCAGGCCCTTTCAGTAAAATAACTAAGAGTCATATACTTTTTTTAGATTAAGCAATTGGTATCTTCTAAACATGTCTGACACTTTTGAAATATTGATTGATTCATTGTGGGAATCTTCATAGGATCATAGGAATAGAAGGAATCTTGTGGAGATCTAGTTCAAACACTGCCCAGGGCAGGAATGCTCAGGCAATCCCAGACAAATTACTGTCCAAACTTTGTTTAAAGACCTGCAGTGATGGAGCGCCCATGATTTAGGAAGCAGATTATTATACTACCTAATATTAATTCTGTGGTTAACAGTTTAAATATTACAAACTCCCAGGCCACGGGCCGGATGTGTCACACACTGTCCATGCCCATGCTCATTTTAGCAAAGGGGGGAAAAGTCCCGATATGTCACGTAACACGGTCATGACAATATGAGTTTGATATCCCTGATCTACATAAAGTATGCTTCCAGAACATGGTCTTAGTTCTGAGGGAGAACTTGATCTCCTTTTGTAAATACTTCATTGCGTATTCCTCCAAGGCAGAAAAATGCAGTGTTTGAAACAGGACGCAAACAGGAAGTGCTCTTCACAACCAGAAATTACTAAGACTGAAAGAAAACTGGTGTGACAGTGTCACAGCTACAAGTTTTAAATTATGTGAACTCAAAGAGAAAGATATTTTCTAAATGAGACACTATGTTAATGTAGGAAATAAGAGATAAGGATTTCCTTTTTAAAAGTGCAATCATAACACCCCCACTTCCTTTGCATGTATTTTGCCATTTCTAAGGCAAAAGAAAAGCAAGGCAGTGTTTTTTTATCTAGATGGCAACATCTCTTCACTCCTTCAAGATACCAGCCAAATTCAGACATAGTAGCTATGTTAATCATTACATGAATAAACTCCCATAAACAGAGAGAACACTTAAACTTTACCATGTTACCAAGTATAAATGGACATCAGAAATCTTTTATGGCTTGTACGACGTTGGATAAATAACAGATTGTTTTGTTTTATCTAAATTCTTTTTTTCGTTTTGAGGAATATAGCTATTTCAATGAAAAAGTTTACTGAATGCTAGAATAAAAAATGATAACAGTATTAAGGCCTTACTCTGTGACATACAGGACAAATTAACAATGTTAGATGAGATGATATTTACTGCAAACTAAAGGTCAGCTCATGCACATCAACATTATGAAGTACTTTTGTCACAGTGTAAAAATAAATCGACACAAAGAATGTCTAAATTGCTTCCTCTCTCCATCTTATACAGTCAAGTTTTAACTACTTTGTTGCATTTTAGTCCTAAAAGATTTGAATTAAGACAATAGATATTGTGGCAAAATGGCTCTTCTTTTAATGCAGAAGAATCAGTAT
Organism: Thamnophis elegans; assembly: GCF_009769535.1. NCBI lineage: Eukaryota > Metazoa > Chordata > Lepidosauria > Squamata > Natricidae > Thamnophis > Thamnophis elegans. Next base: position 79,132,141 of record NC_045541.1, on the reverse strand, counting down.
TCTTTTGATTGATACAATTTTATTTTTGTCTTTCAACAGTTGCATGGTAAAAAACCACAGAACTGGGTGGTGGTTTTAACAGTTCAGTGGATTCTGTTCTTCAGTTTAATTCTGATGTGATGTGCAAAAGATAGGGGCTAGAAAGATTCAGTATGACATAGTGATTCAGGACTTGGAATACAAATCTGGAGATCAAATTCAAGTCTACTCTTGGTTGAAAAAGCTCTATGGGTGACTTTGCGCTTTCTCTCCTCTTTCTCTCTCTTAATCCCCCTCCATTGCAGAATACTGTTATGGCAAGAAAATGAAGGGAGAACCCTATAGAAGTCAATTTGAGCTGTTGAAGAAAATAAATATACTAATGTTTATATATAAATAAATATACTTTTTTGAGAGTCATCTCCTGTCATTGCAATATAAATTACATTCATGCAGAGTTTTCTGATTTGAAGTACTTTCATGCCATTGCAGTTGAATAATATGATCTAAATTAAATATTGTTATTTATGCATCACATCAGGGGTGTCAAACTAGCGGCCGATGGGCCAGATGTGTCACATGCAGGCCATGCCCACCCCAGCTCCACAAATGGAAATAACTGCATTACACAGGAGACTAGTTTGACTTCAAGGAGTCTTAGAAGAGTTAATCCCACAACATTGCTATCACAACTTCAATCTGTCACCTAAAATTAACATTATTGATTGCATCTGTGTAACCCTAACATTGTAAAATACTTTTTTACTGGCTACCTGTGTGGAAATATTATTTAAAGTTACAACTACATTTAAAGTGATACTTGACAGTAGGAAGGCAAAACGGTTTGTTTGGAAATTAAGAAAAAAAAAGTTCTGCCTAGAAGACAGAGTATTTCAAGACCCAGAAAACTATTTTCACACTCGAGCAATGCATGCTGGAAAACATTTGCATTTTTTCCATTGCTAGCACATAAAGCTTGAAATTATAATTAAGTTTGTAACTGCAGTAATTATAGCAAGGAATGGGTGTAAAAATCATTTCTAAATTACAGTACTATACCTTTGGGCCACCTCAGTTCTATCTGCATTTTCATAAACAGTTATTTTGTGGCACAAGTTGATAACATATTTAGTATATTGTTATACAGAAGAGCCAAAGCTCACTATTAATATATTTTAGAACATGGGTCCTCAAACTATAGCCTGTAGCTGCATGCAGCCCACCAAAGCCATTAATCTGGCCTGCACAGGACCATGGGACTGCCCCGCCCATATCACCCCTCCCACCTTTTGACTGAGCACACAGATGGCCATTTCCACCCATTTTTGCCCAAAAAACAGGCCTTTTTGCTTGTTTTTGCTTAAGGAGGTGGGGGAGGTGACAAATGATGTGCACAGATGTCCCAAGAGGCCAGAAAATGGGCCCTCCCCACCTCCAGAACATACAGATAGATAGATAGAGACAGAGAGAGAGAGGGACAGACAGAGGGACAGACAGTCTGTGCGACAATGGGAAAAAAACACCAGAAATTCAGACCTTCCAACTCCTCGCAAAAAAAAAAAAAACCTCATGAAGTTGGAAGTAGTCCCACAGACTACTTTTCTTTCCCTGCATGTGGCAGTGGAGAATGGAATAGGAAAGCAGGTTATTGAAGGGATGTGGCTGCCATGGGAGGGGTGTGGGGTGTGTGGGACCTATGTGTGTGTGTGAGATAGAGAGGGGGCGGGGAGAGGGGGAGATGGAGAGAACATTGCTGCCAGACCTGGATAATTCTCCGAGGTTGGATCAGATCTCTCTCTCTCCCTCCCTCCCCCCCCTCTCTCCCTCCCTCCCCCTCCCTCCCTCTCACGCACACACCATTTTTTCTTTGGGATCACAGCATAGATGCCCCTCCCAGAATTGCAAAGCTGAAGGCCTTCAGATGGAGCATTTTGGAAATGTGTGTCCCTGCTGCGATCCCAATAAAGAATGATTGGCAGGAAAAGGGCGTGTAGGTTGGCAGCTGGGGAGGTGCTCTGGAGATCTGGGCCAAGTTGCACAGCCTTCACTGGCTCAGTTAACCAGTGGGCAGCAATTAAAGGGCTGAACCTCCATGAAGTGACGGGAGAAGGGAAGGGCTGCCTCCTGTGCGGGCCACGCCCTCCCGCTTCACTCGGGCTTATTTTTGGAGGGGAGCGTATATTTGAAGGCTAAAATAAGGCTTGACCTTATTTTTTGGAGAAACATGGTAGCAATCCTTGGCTGACTTCAAGGAAGGTCAGCAGGACAAAACTGGTGAGGATGTTTGGATGGGAGACCACCTTGAAAATAAATCTGGAGAGCAGGAAATAACATGTCCAGACAACGGAAAGGACAACCATTTCCATGCTATTGCCAAGAAAAGAGTATGGAACTGTCTCTGCAATTATCTGGATTTTCATCCATCTTGAGAGTTTACTGCTCCCACTAGATGTCTGATCTGAGCATGCAAAAGAGTATCATATATGAGCAGTATTACCAGGAAAGACCAGAGCTGTACGCTAAATTGCAAATTGAAAAAAAAAACTCTGAACAAAGCAGTGGCTAACCTCTTGCAAATTTGATGAGAAAATTACCGTGACATATCTATGATTTCATGAGTTGTAAAACAGGTGACCAGAGTGATCAACCTGAAGTTGATTTCAACTTGAAGAAGCTTTTCTACTCATATAGTAAGTGGGGAAAATGTACTAGTTCTATTTAGCTTAACTCAGAAGAATTTATCTTGTATTGAAACAGGCTTTGGCTTTGTTTGTTTTTAAATGGAGACTGGTTGAAGTCTTAAAATGTTTTTTTTCCCTATAACAGAGGCACTGTGTATGACCCAATTACATTTCACTGCAAAAAAACCGGAAAAATGGTTTTTATCATGTTATTTTAAAATTGACATTAATATCATAATGGCTACCACAGATACATAATTTGTATCCCATCAGCTGTGTATGATAATGCACATTGGCTTAATCAACCTACCATGTCATCAGCTTGGGATAAAATCCTTCCTGGTATGCAGGATTTAACAAACAGCTGTCATGCAGGTTATAATGGCTGGTAGGTTGTTAAGCTTAATGGATCATAATTCAGAAAGCCATGTATCCAAGCTAGACAGCCACTGTTTTATTTGAACGAAGGGTCTGTATGTTGCATTGCAAATTGTCTTTGAAAGTCCTGGATTTGCAAAATTATGGCAACCATCTTACTTAGGATATAACTACCTTTCAAAAAATCACACTTGTATACTGCTGCCATTGTTGTATAATATTATTTTAGATATTCAAGAAGCTAGCTCTGGTTCCTAAGAGAAAAAATGCTATTTCACTTTTTAAAAATTTACCAATATTATATGATGTAAAAATACAAAATACATTTCTGTTTTAATGAATAGAATTCCAGCTGATATTACATCATCATTGGAGATAAGCTATATTATAGAATAACAGAGTTGGAAGCCCTCTAAAATGTCCTAAGCAAATAAAAAGACCCAGTAGGCCAAGAAGAAAAAGCAAGACTCATCTCAACATATAATGTAAGGACTATAGCAGCCACTATTTAGAACAGACAGACAGAAGACTAGTAGAGCACATCCATGAACACTAGCAGTGAGAGAACAAAATGAAATCCCTTAATATTACATGGTCAGGCTCAACCATAGTTTCAGCTGGGAAACTCTGAGCATCTTAGACCAAAATGTTAAAGCCAAAATGCCAGGGAATTCCTGGTAACTTATCCTTCAAACAAATCAGCCATCAATAAGCACATAGAGATTAAATCACATTTACAGACCATTTTAAAGAGATAATAAGAAAGCTAAGGAGGAGAAGAACATATTCTTGCCATCAACCAACAACCAGATAAGCAGGGATTAACACCAGAAAAACACTCTAGCAGAAAAAGATATCCTAGTCAAGGAATTACCAAGGAGAAAGCCACACCCTCATCAATACTGGCAGGGCAAGCTACTGTAATAACCTGGGAGTGAACCCCACACTTACTAGCACTGATGCTGTTACCTAGTTAAGTAGTGTAACATATTTACAAGCAAACAAGAACATAGAATACCAGTGATTTCCCAAATTTCCCTTTGATGGAGTGAAAGCACAAGTCTCTCTTAACCCTCTTGAAATGTAAACTATATTTGAAGTCAGAAAATAATGAAGTTTGAAAACAAGTGGACTTCCAATTATGGCAATCTGTTTCTTGTGTTGATGAATGATGCACAGAATTGTAAATATGATGTTACTGCATCTCACAAGACACTAGGCAGATTCTATAATTATGCATTGCTGAGGAAAGCACTTTTTTAGCTTACCAAGTTGATTAGCAATTTTGAACAGAAGAAACAATTGCACTGTCTTCTGAGCTAAAAATAAGTTATTCTATTTTTAAGAAATGAGTAGCAGTTTCTGCTGTGATACTGCTATTTATGTAAGATGATCTGTAGAAGATGACCTTATTTGGTTTTCCTTAACTTGTTTATTTTGAATATACTATGTTTTATCTTGCAGTCACTCTTTTAATAGGCATGTGTTCACAATTTATTTTTTATTGGTGACTTTAATTTTTGTGAGGTGATTCTCTGTTTTGCCAGACAAAATACACTTGATTTTTAAAAATTGTTTTTTGTAGTAAGTACCAGCCACTAAAATGTGCCATACTTGTGCTAAGATGTTTTTTCTTTTTTATAATAATTTTATTAAGGTTTAAAGATAGAAAGATAAAAAACTAATAGAAAAATATGAAAAGTTTAAAAAATAAAACTGCATAGAAAAATCATTTAAAAAACTATATGTATATCTGTGTGTACATATTAGCAGTTTGAAAGCATGTAAAAGCGCAAGTAGAAAAAATAGGAACCACCTTTGGTGTTCCATGCGCCTTCAGCGTTTAGTCATGCTGGCCACATGACCACGGAGATGTCTTTGAACAGGGCTGACTCTTCGGCTTTGAAAGGGAGATGAGCACCGCCCCCTAGAGTTGGGAACAAGTAGCACATATATGCGAGGGGAACTTTACCTTTATGTATGTGCATAAAGAAAAGAGATGTACAAAGAAATGGCAAATCATTAAGTTACCAGAAATAACAACATATGTGCTTTAACCTTAATCAAATAAACCCACTCTAAATTACTTTATTTTTAAAGCATAACGTTACTTCTAACATTCTCCAAAAATATAGCAAAAATATCTCTTCTTCCAAGGTTTAAGCTGATCAAATGAACCAATTTTCTATTCCTTCTCTTTGCTTTTAATAATCTTGATCTTTAATCTATTTAAAAAGGGTCCTAGAACTTGATTTCTTTTTGTTTATTCTTGTCTCTTCTCAGAAGCTCTTTCAAAATTTTAACATGTCTCTTTTTGTAAATTCAAAATAAGAAAATTATTAAGTCAGTCTTCTTATGTTTTTCTTTTCATACGGGATGGTTTCTTATACTTAATCTAAAAATCTTAATATTTTTATAGAATTCTAAACAACCTACTGGATTGTCATAATTAATTTCAGAGCCTTTTTTCAAATCCATCTGGTTTCTTGATTCATTTATAATCTTCCAAAATTAATATTCTAATTACCATTTTGCTATTCATTCCAAAAGAAGACTTTTTTAAAAAAAAAGTCCTTAAACTTGCATAAGACTTATTTCATTAAGGATTAAAGGAACCTTACTCAGTGTAATGAAATTGGTCTTTCTGAAGTTTATTATTGTCCATAATTTCCAAAAAGGATTAAGAAAGGACCCAATGTCCTTTTGAAAGGCATTGAACCACATCTTGAGTGAAGATGGCAATTCCTCGACTCCCAGAGCTCTAAACTCATCCAAGACTGCATTATTACAGTCTCTTTTTGAGGCGCTCCTGTATGGAGTGCATGTGGTCTATCCCGAGTTGTTTCTTTGTCTGGAAAGGAATTCCAAGAAGCTGGTCCCTTCACCGGCTCCTCATTTCACCACAGTTATTGGCATTACTCTCAGCAGAGCTGTCTTCAACTCCCCATTGCTTCCCCAGAATCTGAGGTGATAAGGTGTTTTCATTCAGTGTATTAAACTTCTGGAAGTGCTCAAGCATCCCAAACCCTTTGAGAAGTCATTGATACCATTGATGCTCTATAACAATATAAATGTTTATGTGTATATGTGTGTATTTTAATTGCAAAATAATATAATTAATAATATTATAATGCATATATATATATATATATATATATATATATATATATATATATATATATATATATATATATATATATAAATAAATTTAAGTGCAAAATAATGTATCTTCGATATAACTTTGTGTTGTTCTAAGCAGTGCCACAAAACCTGCATGTTGCTTGACTAAGATGCTTGTTAAATCCAAAAGTCTATTATGATCCCTTTTTTGGCCAATTAGTTTTAAGGATATATCACTTTTGATGATCTAATATTTCAACATTATCTCTGGAATTATTTCAAGGAGGGAGAATTGAGTGACATGGTAAAATGTACACTTTAAAATTCCATACTTGTTCTTGATTCCCATATCCAAATACAGATAATCAAGACTAGTTTTTAAACGAGATGGATAGAGCCTAATAGATGATGGCTGTTTCACTTTCTTTTCCATAATGCATATGACTGGGCATTAGTATTCTTCTGCCAAATCAGGTCTAGTTATAAGATGATGTTGATACTTTCTTTTATCTTGTGGTGTCTTCAGTGGGAGCAAATCCCACACTCACTAGCGCTGATTATGTTACCTACTTATGAAATGAAATGTCTGCAAGCAAACAAGTAAGCTTAGAGAACACCAAGGAGTATATAGTTCAACTCTGAACTGCAGATTTTTTCCTCTATTGGATTAGCACCTTTTCATTTGCATTGACTTAGTTTTCATTAGCAGCTTTCTTTATGGTTTGGGCATATAGGTATCTCTATTATTGCCTGCTCCAGGAAGAACTGATCTGTTTGGTCCATAGACACTCCTCCCCTCCCCAAGTAAAATGGGGGAACCATGTTGTTATTTGTTGGGCGCCTCCTACTACGGCAAGGGTGTCAAACTCTGATCACGTGACGTCATGAGAAGTATTGTGATGTATTTTGCTTTTGCGGAGCTGGGGTGGGCATGGCCTGTGTGTGATGCATCTGGCCTGCAGGCCACCAGTTTGACACCCCTGTTTATGGAATAACTCCAAAGGTTCAGATGGCACTCCTTTCTATGGTTCAAAGGACAATTAAGAAAGAACTGTGTGGCAAGTGATTCGTGAGCTAAGGAAGAACATCTCTGATGCTAGCGTTTGTGCACATTTTGCGCATAGGGAAAAGTGTTAGTGTATGTTTTACAGATTCTATTTGTTGTTACTGTGACTCTGTTTGATTTGGCAGTATATAAGTATTTTTTAATCAGTTGATCAGTTAGCTTAAATATGATTCCATACACTTTCCATCTTACCAACCCTCAATTTCCTAACTGCATAGTTAGATAATATACTAATGTATTGTAAATGCTGTTATACATAAATAAAACAAAGATTTTAATTAAAATCCACAGGAAGAATCATATTCTGTCCCTTTTCTAGAAACTGAAAGATAGTGATTGCAAGACAAATCTGTGCCTCCTATACAGAAGTGGTTCCTATAATTACCTAATTTGTTCAACTACAATTTATTCTGGTTATTTAACTTGCCACTTTGAAATATTTTCTTCTTCTCTTTTCCTGTATGTACTCAGACCTACAGGCAGTGTATCAGTGTAGTTGTAACAGCGCTTAAGTGTACAGTGACATTTTCACAGCTCTCTAGTGTAATATGAAAGACAACTTTATAGCTTTATCTGGAGCAGCTGTTTCTGTTCTGTAGATTGTGGTAGGGTGGAGTGACAGGGAAGAAAGAAAGTCCATGGGTTTTACAACAGATTAGGCTGTAATTGACCTGTGTCCTTAAGCAGGCCTGCAATCTTAAAATCTACCTATGTGGCCTTGGCAGGATAAGTGAGCTTTGGTTTTCTGTAGTCCGGGAATGGTCAGCATGTTGCCTCCATCCTGGTTTGCAGATAATTTAAATAATTAGCAATGGGAAGAATGTAACTGTTTTATAAGAAGAAACAGAAGCAATTGAAGCATTTTGAAAGAAGAATTGGGAGGTTGTTTATTTAATAGTTTTTCTTGATATTTCACAGCATATATTTTAGCAAGCATAGTTACTAAACTTTTGGTATGTCTCAGTTATTTCTATAAAATAAGAGGATGGGATTGAGAATGATATTTGTGTGTCTTAGGTATAAGTTTCTGAGTGATTTGAAGCAAGGGCTTCCAATTAAATGTTTTTATTACTATGGGATAATCACAACTATGTTAACCTTAAGATGATGATGACGATGATGATGAAAAAGTCATAGAAAATGAAAAAGTTGAATTGCTCTGGGACTTCAGAATCCAGACAGACAGGCACCTGCCACATAACACCCAGGACTTAACATTTGTTGATAAGAAAGTCAAAAAAGTCTGGATAATGGATGTGACAGTTCCTGGAGACAGCAGAATAGAAGAGAAAGATCTGGTGAAGATAACAAAATACAAAGACCTACAAATAGAAATAGAACAACTATGGCAGAGGCAAGCAAGGGTGGTACCAATAGTAATAGGCACCTTGGGTGCAGTCCCAAAACAACTACAGCATCACTTGAACACCACAGGCATTCACAAATTTGCCATTAGTATATTGCAGAAGACAACTTTACTTGGAACTGCTTTCATCCTGCAATGATATCTCTAACACTGTCAAACATCCAGATTTGCCTATCCCAGGTCCTTGGTAAGGGCTCAATAGGTAGACAAAAATGCCAAACCCAGACTGAACATCTGGCTGACTGTGTGATAATTATTATTAACAACAACAACAACAACAACAAGTGATATCCATTGTCATTGGGGCACTTGGTACCATGTCCAAGAATTTTACAAGATATATTATATCCTTTACTCAAAAGGCGATGAAACAATGGAGAACTGAATTGACAGTAGGGAATGAGAACTACGGAATGGTTAATATCAACCGAGGAATTTTCCAGGTTGATTCACTTTCACCTCTTCTCTTCATCATCGCCATGATCCCACTATCAATAATCTTAAAAAAAATGAAATTAGGCTACCAAACAGCCAAAGAAGCTGAAAAAATTTCGCATTTATTATATATGGATGATTTGAAACTCTATGGAAAGTCAGAAATAGAAATCCAATCACTGACAAACACAGTCCGAGTATTCAGCACCGATATTTCAATGCAGTTTGGCATGGAAAAATGTGCCACTATATCCATAAAAAGTGGCAAAATCACTGCATGTGAGGGAATTGAAATGCCCAATGGCCAACTAATTAAATGCAACGAAAATGAAGCCTACAAATACTTAGGCATTCTGCAGTTGGATAACATCAAGCATGGAGAAGTAAAAACTATTGTCAGAATACACCAACAGAATACACCAACAGAGTTAGGAAAATTTTGAAATTTAAATTGAACGGTGGAAATACAATCAAGGCCATAAATACCTGGGCAATACCAGTTATAAGATACACAGCTGGTATAGTTAACTGGACACAAGCTGATTTGGACATTTTGGACCGAAAAACCAGGAAACTAATGACAATGCACTACAGTTTACATCCACGTGGTGATACTGATAGACTATACCTGCCCCGAAAATCAGGTGGCAGAGGATTATTACAAGTGAAGCAAACAGTTGAAGAAGAAAAACATGCACTGGGTGATTATTTAAAAGAAAGTCAAGAACATCTATTAATTGAAGTAAAGATCAAAAATCTACTGAAGGTCCAACAGACGAAACAAGAATACAGAAAAGATGTGATAAAATCAAGAATGGAGAGTTGGCAGAACAAAGCACTGCATGGCCAATTTCTGGAAAAAATAAAAGATAAAGTGGACAGTGAACAAACTTGGTTATGGTTAAAAACAGGTACATTAAAGAAACAGAGTCACTAATCCTGGCTGCGCAAGAACAAGCTATCCACACAAATGCCATTAAGGTCAAAATTGAAAAATCTTCTGATGATGCCAAATGCAGACTTTGCAAAGAAGCTGATGAAACTGTTGATCACATACTCAGCTGCTGTAAAAAAATCGCGCAGACTGATTATAAATTGCGGCACAATTCAGTAGCACAAATGATCCATTGGAATTTGTGCAAAAATTATAATATTAAAACAGCAACAAACTGGTGGGAACATCAGCCTGAAAAAGTCACCGAAAATCAGATGGTCAAGATCTTGTGGGATTTCCGTATACAAACGGACAAAATACTGGCGCATAATACACCAGACATCACACTGGTTGAGAAAAATAAGGTCACAATCATAGACATCGCAATACCAGGTGATAGCAGGGTCGCCGAGAAGGAACATGAAAAAATCGCAAGATACCAGGACTTAAAAATCGAAATTCAACGACTATGGCATAAACCAGCAGTGATAATTCCAGTGGTAATTGGCACACTGGGTGCTATTCCAAAAGCACTGGAATTACATTTAAAACAGTTAAAAATTGACAAAATCACGTAGGCCCCTGGGTGGGGCCTGACTAGTAACCAATGACAAATCCGGCGAAACAACTGGCCGCTGTGATACAATTGTATAATAATAATAATAATAATAATAATAATAATAATAATAATAATAATAGAATTGTGGGAAAATGCAAAGGACTACAACAAGGAAGCAAAGTGGATACATGACTTTGAGAAAAGCATTGGAAACAAACAAATGCAAGTAGTAGAAATAACAACTGAGATGATCAAAAATCGAGTTAAAAAGGTAAAGAATTGGACATCACCTGGAAAGGACCAATTACATGGTTTCTGGCTCAAATATCTGACCAGTTTACATGCAATATTGGCCAGGCAACTGAATGAAATTTTACAAAAGGGCCAAATTGATGAATGGTTTACAACTGGAAAAACATACTTGATTCAGAAAGATCCAACTAAAGGAACAACACCTGAAAACTATAGACCAATAACATGCTTACCAACAACCTTCAAATTACTCACAGGCATTATTGCAGATAACATGATGGATTATTTGGAAACAAACAACATCTTGCCAGTAGAGCAAAAAGGCAACAAAAGAAGGAGCAGGGGCACCAAAGATCAGCTTCTAATTGATAAAATGATATTAGAAAATTGTAAGAACAGAAAAACGAACTTGAATATGGTCTGGATTGATTACAAAAAGGCATTTGACTCACTGCCACATAGTTGGATCATAAAATGCTTAGAAACAACTGGCATTAGCAAAAATATTACATCCTTTACTGAAAAGGCAATGAAACAATGGAGAACTGAGTTGGCAGTAGGGAATGAGAGCTACGGAATGGTTAATATCAAGCGAGGAATTTTCCAGGGTGATTCACTTTCACCTCTTCTCTTCATCATCGCAATGATCCCACTATCAGTAATCTTAAAAAAAATGAAATTAGGCTACCAAACAGCCAAAAAAGCTGAAAAAATTTCGCATTTACTATATATGGATGATTTGAAACTCTATGGAAAGTCAGAAATAGAAATCCAATCATTGACAAATACAGTCCGAGTATTCAGCACCGATATTTCAATGCAGTTTGGCATGGAAAAATGCGCCACTGTATCCATAAAAAGGGGCAAAATCACTGCATCTGAGGGAATTGAAATGCCCAATGGCCAACTAATTAAATGCAAAGAAAATGAAGCCTACAAATACTTAGGCATTCTGCAGTTGGATAACATCAAGCATGGAGAAGTAAAAACTATTGTCAGGCGAGAGTACACCAACAGAGTTAGGAAAATTTTAAAATCTAAATTGAATGGTGGAAATACAATCAAGGCCATAAATACCTGGGCAATACCAGTTATAAGATACACAGCTGGAATAGTTAACTGGACACAAGCTGATTTGGACCTTTTGGACCGAAAAACCAGGAAACTAATGACAATACACTACAGTTTACATCCACGTGGTGATACTGATAGACTATATCTGCCCCGAAAATCAGGTGGCAGAGGATTATTACAAGTGAAGCAAACAGTTGAAGAAGAAAAACATGCACTGGCTGATTATTTAAAAGACACTCAAGAACATCTATTAATCGAAGTAAAGAACAAAAATCTACTGAAGGCCCAACAGACAAAACAAGAATACAGAAAAGATGTGATAAAATCAAGAATGGAGAGTTGGCAGAACAAAGCACTGCATGGTCAATTTCTGGAAAAAATAAAAGATAAAGTGGACAGTGAACAAACTTGGTTATGGTTAAAAACAGGTACATTAAAGAAAGAAACAGAGTCACTAATCCTGGCTGCGCAAGAACAAGCTATCCGCACAAATGCCATTAAGGCCAAAATCGAAAAATCCTCTGATGATGCCAAATGCAGACTTTGCAAAGAAGCTGATGAAACTGTTGATCACATACTCAGCTGCTGTAAAAAAATCACGCAGACTGATTATAAATTGCGGCACAATTCAGTAGCACAAATGATCCATTGGAATTTGTGCAAAAATTATAATATTAAAACAGCAACAAACTGGTGGGAACATCAGCCTGAAAAAGTCACCGAAAATCAGATGGTCAAGATCTTGTGGGATTTCCGTATACAAACCGACAAAATACTGGCGCATAATACACCAGACATCACACTGGTTGAGAAAAATAAGGTCACAATCATAGACATCGCAATACCAGGTGATAGCAGGGTCGCCGAGAAGGAACATGAAAAAATCGCAAGATACCAGGACTTAAAAATCGAAATTCAACGACTATGGCATAAACCAGCAGTGGTAATTCCAGTGGTAATTGGCACACTGGGTGCTATTCCAAAAGCACTGGAATTACATTTAAAACAGTTAAAAATTGACAAAATCACCATCAGTCAAATGCAAAAAGCCGCACTGCTTGGATCTGCACGCATATTACGAAAATACGTTACGACGTCCTAGGCCCCTGGGTGGGGCCCGACTAGTAACCAATGCCAAATCCGGCGAAACAACTGGCCGCTGTGATACAATTGTACAATAATAATAGGAACATAAAGTGGAAGAAGTTATCGAAAATGAGAAAGTGAAGATCTTGTGGGACTTTGTAACTTGATATTTCTGCAGTATACTTCTCCCAGATAGTCATGCATTGTTTCGGCACCAATTTGAGACTAACCCACATACAATCTCCATTTTAAGTGGACACACTTTCATCTAAGAAAATCAAGTTGAAAATAAGATGCTAAATTGAATTCAATTTATTTAGATGTAATATTCTAAAGAAGCTTTGCAAATCAATACATTTCAGTAGAGATCAAGATAATATACATAAAGTGATTGATATTATTTTAAGAAAAAGTCTGAATCGGAGGAGTGGGTTTTTATGCAACAGTCCTTGTAAGTTTGGTTTGCCTAATTCTAAGAACCTAATTCTAAGTACATTCAGAAATGTTTAGAATACGAAAGTTGTCAAAGACATTCTTGCTTCATAACAATATGAAGCAACATACAATTCTTGCTGTGAATCCTGTAAGAACATCTCTTTGCCTCTTATGGGAAGAAACAGCTTGCATCTGTGTTTTAAACTGCTTGTTAATCAGTGGTTAGGTTATGAGCCACTGTACTGCATTGTGTGTAATGCTGCACAAGTTTTAATATGAAATGAGAGTAGTACAAAATTACTCCTAATACTTTATGCAGAAGTACTCAGTTTAGGGAATGATATTCTTCAGTAAAGTCCTTCAGTAAAGAAAATGACTGTTACTGGAAAAGTACCTACAGCTGTCCAGAAGGTATGGTTATTTACTGTAGGTTTCTCATCTCATGTTGCCTTTAAGTGCAGTTGATCTGTGCGGCACTGTTTGAATTCTTGCCCTTTCTTGTCCTGTTTTTGCACCACCACCCCCAGCCCATTTTCCATCTCATAATTGGAATGTTTTACAATGATAATGAGGTTGGCAAGAACAGGGCTTTTTACTTGCTGCCAAAGTAAAATACGCAAACAAGAAAAGCAACAGCTTCTTCCTTTCTTCTTTCCCCACCACTTGCAATGAGGTGGCTGGTACCACTTTGTTCATGCTGCAAGGAAGATAGAATGTCCTGCCTACAATTTCTGACAGATGGCCTGGAATCAATCCACATTGAGCAAGATAGGGCACTGTCACACATTGGCCATTCTACTGTTCATGATTAAACAGGGGAAGACAGTTTGCCTGATTTTATTCAAAAGCAGAGCACTATGTACACTCTGTGCAAGAGAAACCTTGAAAATACTATGGAGAAATACAAATTACAAATGTGGAAGATTCTGTGTCCCAGATAGAAATGTAAATTTAAAAATGCAGAAGATCAAAGCTAAACGTAAATGAATAGGGGAGGATTTTTTTTTCTGGATGGATTCATCTGAGGTGAAGTGGGTAGTCACTGTGGAGAACTATTTTAATTTATTCAGTGGAGCCTGGAAGAGGCTTCTTGGTTTATGATTTAATATTTCAGTGTTAAACAACTTGGTAAATTTGCAGCCAAATTGGCGTCATACTGGAAAAGAAGGCTGTTTGGCAGTCCTTTGGTTTGCAATAGTACAAAAATCAGTTAAACCCTAAAATAGGCAACTTCTCCATCATTCTCAGTGAAGAAACCAAGTCTATTCAGAAGGCATGAAATGCTACAGCCTTGGAACTAGAGTGTGTAGTGCTGAACGTAGTGCAGTGGGATTGATCCATTGCAAAATTTGTTATAATTTCCCTTATATTAATATAGGAGCTGGCATCTTTTCCAGATGCTGACTGCCATGAAAACCCCAATACAGTAATGAAACATTAACATGAACATCATTTCAAAATAAGATTTGTAAGTATTTTTATGTGGATATGGATACAGTGCTTTTAGCCCTTCTGAAAACTGATCTGAAAAGGGCAGATTAAAAGAACTTTTGATAATTTGAAATATAGTACATGCCACTTTAAAGAGTACAGTGACTCAGCACATATGTTTATATAAGAAAGAAATCTGCAGTTTTCCAGTGAAAGACTTTATGGGTAAGCTAAAAAAATACGTGTTTGGGCTTATTGTGTTCCTTTTTTAGATCATCCATGTTTTAATTTTTTTTTCTAGTGAAAATAATTTCATTGAAAATAAAAATTTGAAAAGAGAAAATACTTTGAAACATTGAGGTTAATGCTATCTAATACAATGGACAGTTACCATGCACAAAAGGTTGCTGGCTATGTTAACTATTAAGACTTTGTGCCCTGTGATTATTCCTGGATAGCTTAGTACTAATTTTACAAATGTGAGCTAACAGTTTAAGCCATCAGCCTTTGTATTTTATTGATTTCATATAATCAGATATTGGTCATCCTTGTTCACCTAGACAATAGTTTAATTTGAAATTTATCCTTTTTTTGTTTTTAAGAATCATCTTAATATTCATAATACTTATTTTCTTGCACAGAGAAGTACTAAATTGGAATGACTGCAATATAGCATTTCTTATATTAACAGGAGAAGAGAAGCTATTCTTGTTCACAATTTCATCCAGGAAGCAGAATTGCTGGTCCCTGGTAGCCTCTTTATTTTTAAACTTAATTGACAGCAATGACTTGTTGACAAAAGAGTGACATGTGTGTTAGTATTTTGGTCCTCTTGGTCGTGGGTAGTGTCATAATGTATTTCTAGAGTGCAGTTCAGAGGTTTATATTCAATGTGCCTGTCGCTCAGAAATTAATCCATGTACCGTATTTTTTGCAGTATAAGACGCACTAAGATTTTGAAGAGATAAATTTAAGCAAAAAGTTTTTGCACTCTACACACCTCCCAAACCCTCTGCATGCCTCATTTTTTGTGAAAAACTGGACATGCAGAGAGTTTGAGAGGTCTGCAAAGTGCTCCTGAGGGGGGGGGGGTGAAAACGAGCAAAAAATCACCGGTTTTTGCAAAAAACAGGGCATGCATGGCCTTTAGGAGGCTTGTAGAGTGCTCCTGGGGGCTGGGGGGCAAAAATGAGCAAAAAATAGCCTGTTTTTTTTTCTCTTTCAAATAACAGGGCATGCTTAGCTTTTAGGAGGCTTGTAGAATGCTCCTGGGGGCTGGGGGGGGGGCAAAAATAGCTTGTTTTTGCAAAAAGAAAACAGGGCATGCATAGGCTTTGGGAGCTTGTAGAGTGCTTCTGGGGGCTAGCAGGGCAAAACCAAGCAAAAAATGCCCCGGTATTTGTTAGTTTTGCCCTCTCCAGCCCTCAGGAGCACTTTGCAGGCCTCCCAAACCCTCAGCACGGCCATTTTTGTGAAAGGGGCAGGGTTTCAGGAGGCCAAAAATGCTGTATTCAGTGTATAAGGCACACCCAGATTTTCACCCTTTTTGGGTGGATGAGTGGGTGGGTGGGGAAAGGTACATCTTATACTCCAAAAAAATATGGTAGGTGATTATGGTAGCTCCTATCCCTTTTCTTTTTAGCAGATTTCAAATCTAATTCCCAAAGTGTTCTTTTATACTCAAAAGGGGTTTTAATGTGTGTGTATGTTTGTGTGCATATAGTATAGTTGAGAATAAGCAAGTTATCAAAATAATGCTGCTTTGTTATATTGTTACTGAGCACTACATCAGATTGAAAACCACTCATGAAAAGTCTCCACAATAGTTTGGTGCTAGTCAGCTATATTATAAGAATTCCAACAGACTAACTGCACTCCCTTGGGAATGGCAAGGCTTCAAGTATTCTGCGGGAAGCCTGGCCTGTTCCATTACTGCAGTGCAATAACTCTAAAGTTGGGCCCCTCTTTACCCTCTAAAGTTGGGCCCCTCTTGACCCTCCCGTCTAGCTGGAGATTTCCCAACATATACATCCTCAACTGGTTAGTTTTTAATAGTGAACATGTAGAATGAAAAATATAAATAAATATATTAGTAGCCCTCAGAGTCCCTTCTCTTGCCTAACTCTGTCCTTGATACTTTCTCTTTTCCACTGGGTTAACCATAAAAGAACCCATAAAAAAAGCAAAATCTTTCCTGTCCTGAAATTCTTAGCTTTTATTTGATGTTAAAAGAAAAGTGGACCCTGAAATATTGTCTAGATGGATATTTTTATATTCATTATGGTCTCTTATCAATGCAGAAGTGGGTGGCTTTTGATCCATTGATCTCAGTTTGACTTGTTTTTTTTATAAAATTGGGATAATAATTTAACAGACCTATCAAAATGAGCAAGTGAAGTTTTTTAAAGCTCAAAGTACATGTTTGAGTGCTTGTATAGTTAAGAACCTCTAAGTATTAGGAACATATGTAACTGGTATGTATCATTTTGTTACTCTGGAGTTTTGCTGTGCTACAAAAAAGCTTTATAGAATCCAGATGTGGTTATAATTAGTCAGTGTTCATTGTTTTAATAAGCTGATGCAATTAAGTCAGGTGCTGGGATGATTTTAGACTTTTGTTTTAGATGTCCATTTCAGAATGCAGTCTGTTACCCTGAATCAAATTTCTGATTTGATTTTCCTCTCTGAAAAATATGAGGATTTTGCCTCCTATGGTTTTGATTTGTAATATTTGCTATAATATTGATATGTGAAGTGGCAAAATATACTTAGTGCTTTATCTCCAGATGATACTTTGCAAAACCAGTGTAAATTATGTTTGGGGGAAGGAAAATGCTAATGATTATACATCTTTCTAATAGAAAACTGTGCCACCCATAGAAAGGTGTTTTCCCCCCCCCTCCCCTTGGGGGAACTTGCTGTAGTTTCAGAAATAAATTATTTTGTGGAGGAAAAAAAAAGATGTACTAGTCTAATTCCAAGAAGCCAATTTGCAATGCTCAACCACTGTTCACAGACCTATTCATTTTACTGCCTGTGCTATTCAGAAAAGGGTGTATTGAGAAGTTTCTTGTAAGATTATACTTCTTCATAACGCTTGAATCTGCAATATGAAGTATACAATACAGGGAGGACTCAGAGCTTCCCTTTCCTCTATTTTACCTCCCGGACAACAACAACAACAAAACAACAAACATTGTTCCACCTCCTTTCTGGAAATGTAGTATGATCATTATGGCTGTCAAACCTTTATTTTCTTTTGTGTTCAGCTGTCATGTGCAGTAAACAATAAGTGGGAAAGTACTTCTGAGAAAGTTACAGTATTGCCCTTGAATTAGTTATGAACAGACATTGTGCAGATTTATATTGAACTTTATTGTCTTTTTTAAACTCTGCCTTGACAAATTGAGAATGTAAATATTCAGTAATCTTTTTAATGTGTCTTACCAGAGGATTCATGAGATAGGATCTTCCAATATGTTCAAAGCATTAACCAATTCTTATAGACCATGCCTGTACAACATAACAGTAACAGGTCAATTCCAGTCCCTTCCCTTGGGTATTTCTAGCCTCCTAGAGCATTTCTCTGTATCTGTTGCAGCTTAGTCTAACCGGCTTTGGGGATCATCTGCAGGCTACAGAAACCCATCAGTGCAATGTAAGATGATGGTGACAAAGGGCTGTAAGCTTCCCAGGTACATCTAGTTGGTCACTTCTCAAAATAGAACACTGGATTAAATCTTTCTGTCAGGTACAGCTAGGCTGTCTTGTTTAGAAGTACAGAGAAGTGAAGTAATAAATGAGGGTTAACAGAAAAGTTGCAAATGGATGAAAGTATATTTGTGTTCTTTATTGCAATCGTTACTCTACAAACAACTTCCTATTGATAATGTTAGGTTCATGATTGTTAAGGAGGAGTAATCCTGAAAAAGGAAAAGGAAAAAAAAGGCTGAAAGCGATAGGATGCCAAAATGCTCCTTTGCAAAGAGCTCCTGGGCAAGTCTGGGATTGTCTTCCCACTATGAAGAATGGGATGAGGATGGGAGCCAAAAGCAATCCCTGAGCCAGAATGTGCCAAAATGCCTCTTTGGAAAGAGCTCCTGGGCAGGGCTGGCTTTTACTGCGAAAAGAACAAAAAGCTGAAGGCACCTTTTCCCCCTTTTCACAGCATGAAACAAGCCTCAGCTTAAGGGATCCTAGAATCAGGGTGATTGGGACATGTGGTTCTGGTGCTGCTCACTGACCCATAAGGTAGGACACAGGACAGCCAAACGGGCAGCAATGGCATGGCAGGAGATTGTGCGGGGAATTGGAGACAGTCCCTTATTTTTACTGATAGGTATGTGTGGGGCTGGGAGGGACCAAGCCCACAATGGCTTGGATTGAAGTTGGTCCTCACTTGAAGTTGGTCCTCACTTAACAATGGCACAGGGATTAGTCTTAACTGATACAGTGGTGGTAAGTCAAGGGTTATCTGTATTTGTCAATATTTTTCTTTTATGGTACATTTTCCACAAACTGCAGGGAGTGGGAAGATTAGAACAAGTTGTTTCTGCACAACTAGCAGAAAAAGTAACTGGAGCCCTTCTTTCTGTAGAATGTTTCTGTTGAATTGATGTTTCCATGAAGTTAAGCTCAACTTGAAGGAGACTTTGCAAGTATCCATTATTTTAAATTCTTATATGTCAATACCGTTAGAAGAATATGTGGCATGTAATGCTGCATTTTAAATAGCTCCTAACTATTTAAAGGAGGCTTTACCATTATCCATTGTTTTAAATTCTTTAACTGGCAATACCTTATTAGAAGAATATGTAATATGTAATACTGCATTCTTAGTAGCCGCTACTGCTTTCATTCAGGGCAAAGTACATAGCTACTTGTCTTTTTCCCCAAAGCAAGCTCTGTGAGGTAGGTTCAGTTAAGCCAGAATGAGCAAAAGTAACCAAATCAGCTTCTGCTACTGACAGTGGACTAGAACCTGATTGCTCTGCTCCTTGTCCAACATATTAATTACTACACCACTTTACCTTTTTCTTAGTCCTTGAAATGGAGGGTTTTAGGCCACATTATTAAAATATTAGAGTCCTTTGAGCCCCAAATATCTTGTTTTATTTACCGTATATACTCGAGTATAAGCCGACCCGAATATAAGCCGAGGCACCTAATTTTACCCCAAAAAGCTGGAAAAGTTATTGACTCGAGTATAAGCCTAGGGTGGGAAATGCAGCAGCTACGGTAAATTTCAAAAATAAAAAATCAGTGTTATTTGAAACTCAAAGTTATGTTTATTCAAGGGACCCACTTAATTAAAGTGTTCTATAATATCAGTATGACTTATAATACTGCAAGTCTGCAATATTAAAATACTTGTATAGGGGATCCCCGGGATCCCCCGAAGAGATCAAATCACAACCAGTATGCCACCTTCTTGGTATATTGTTTTTATTTTCACTGAGTTTTTAAAAATGAGCATTATTTCATCCTTTTTTTCTTTATGTTTGATTGGTATCTGCAATTTGTGTTAATTCTGTTCATACATATAATATAAATGAAAAACCCAGCTCTCTTAAAAAATATTTTAAGTTCTTTCTGGTGCTCCCTTTTAGAATTGGCCAACTAATATTTCTGTTCGCCCAACTAATGTCAGGCAGAGTTAACTGAAAAAGTAATTTTTCATGAAAGGACATTTTCCTAGGATTTTAATTGTTCTTACTGTCAGATTTCTCCTTATTTCCAGCTTGAGTCTCCTTCTGACAAGTTTCCATTGCTTCTTGTCCTGTCCTCAGGTGCTATTGCTGCCGCCACCTCCTCCTCCTCCAACAGCACCAGCACATTTGCTGCCCAGCGCTGCGGCTGAGGTGAAGCCGCCAAAGCTCCCGCTGGCGCCCCCGCAGCGTTGGGCGGATATCCGGCAGTGCTGTTGGAGGAGGAGGAGGAGGCGAACCAGCCTGCCATCGCCGGCCACCGCCAGCCCCGCCGCTCTTCCCACCCCCTTCCAAGCCCCACAGTCCAGCGGACGGAGCAGAAGCAGCTCCGGGGCTTCGCTGCTGCTCCCCGCATTTTCTGCACGGGGATCCCTTGGAGAGGGGATTCCAGCCTGCCATCGCCAGCCACTGCCAGCCCCGCCGCTCTTCCCACCCCCTTCCAAGCCCCACAGTCCAGCGGATGGAGCAGAAGCAGCCCCGGGGCTTCGCTGCTGCTCCCCGCATTTTCTGCACGGGGATCCCTTGGAGAGGGGATTCCAGCCTGCCATCGCCGGCCACTGCCAGCCCCGCCGCTCTTCCCACCCCCTTCCAAGCCCCACAGTCCAGCGGATGGAGCAGAAGCAGCTCCGGGGCTTCGCTGCTGCTCCCCGCATTTTCTGCACGGGGATCCCTTGGAGAGGGGATTCCAGCCTGCCATCGCCAGCCACTGCCAGCCCCGCCGCTCTTCCCACCCCCTTCCAAGCCCCACAGTCCAGCGGATGGAGCAGAAGCAGCTCCGGGGCTTCGCTGCTGCTCCCCGCATTTTCTGCACGGGGGTCCCTTGGAGAGGGGATTCCAGCCTGCCATCGCCGGCCACCACCAGCCCCGCCGAGAAGAAACCTCACTGATGCAATCCATGAGAAAAATATACAAACAACATCAATAGTATAAAGAATAATCCAAACTCCTTGGATGTTCTGGGCACCTTTTTCCCACCTGGGCCTATTCACAGATGCCACTTCGGATCCTTTCTCAGGTTCCCTGGCTCCTGTTTTAGCACACTCCCTAATCTGGTTCAGTGGTCTTCAACTCCCCCCCCAATGAATGGGAAGACACTCCCCCCTCCATCCCCAAATCCTGAATGCCTTTGCCAACTGGAAGGAATGGTGGCTGAGAAGCAGAGTTACAGGGATTCCTTGTGAGAAAACGGCACATTTTTGGTTCTTTTCACCTCATTTTATTCCGTCCAGAAAATGCAGGGAGCGGCAGCGAAGCCCCGGGGCTGCTTCTGCTCCATCCGCTGGACTGTGGGGCTTGGAAGGGGTCAGGAAGAGCGGCGGGGCTGGCAGTGGCTGGCGATGGCAGGCTGGAATCCCCTCTCCAAGGGATCCCCGTGCAGAAAATGCGGGGAGCGGCAGCAAAGCCCCGGGGCTGCTTCTGCTCCATCCGCTGGACTGTGGGGCTTGGAAGGGGGTGGGAAGAGCGGCGGGGCTGGCAGTGGCTGGCGATGGCAGGCTGGAATCCCCTCTCCAAGGGATCCCCGTGCAGAAAATGCGGGGAGCAGCAGCGAAGCCCCGGGGCTGCTTCTGCTCCATCCGCTGGACTGTGGGGCTTGGAAGGGGTCGGGAAGAGCGGCGGGGCTAGCGGTGGCCGGCGATGGCAGGCTGGTTCGCCTCCTCCTCCTCCAACAGGCAACAGCACTGCCGGATCCAGTTGTAGACTCGAGTATAAGCCGAGGCGGCTTTTTTCAGCCCAAAAAGTGGGCTGAAAAACTCGGCTTATACTCGAGTATATACGGTAAGACTGCTTTAAAGTATGAGAGTCCATTTGGTCTAGTGATTAAAGCACCAGGTTGGAAACCGGGACACTGTGAGACTTCAGGCAGACTTTAGGCATGGAGACTTTAGGCATGGAAACCAGCTGGGTGACTTTGGACCAGTCACTCTATCTCAGCCCAACCCACTTTGCAGGGATGTTGTGGAAGACTTGGAGGAGGAAAAAATATTGGATATATTCACCAACCTTGAATTATTTGTAAAATAATAGAGGCAATTAAAATGAATAAATGATAACAAATTAACCACTTTACTTTTAATCATCCTGTTATAAAAATATTACTAAGGCTACTTTAAATTGCAGATTTCAGATCTCTTGCAGTTCAGTTCTTCAAGTTCCAGGCTTCCTTGCATTTGTAACCAGAGTCCTTCATTTATGCGTGTCTGGAACATACAGTTCCAAACTTGCATCTTAAAAGCCACTTTTTTTTACTTCAATGACTTACCTCTGTACTGGAATGAGTTCCTATAAATATCAACTAATATGCAGAGAGTTATCAGTTGAATTATTGAGCCAGAGTGATGGTTTGAATGTTTATTTTTTTTATTTATATGCCGCCCTTTCCCCCCGAAGTGGACTCATGGTGTTGGTGTCATTAAGGTGTTAGACAGTTCTGATGGACCCAAATTAAAATGTGTTTGTGAGTGTGTGTGTGTAGGTATAGGTATGTATAGCATTTGCCTGCTTTCAAGTGTGTGTGTGTTTGTGTGTGTCTGTGTGTGTGTATTTGATGCTATGGAAAAAAGGAAGAGGGAACATTGTGTATGCTACTTTAAATTTGTGATCAAATGGTAAGATATAAATCTAACAAATATTACTTGCTTTATCTATTATCTTAAAAAGCATGCTGATTAATTTATTGAGAAATATTAGAATAATTCTCATAATTTTATATTTTCATTTAGGCAGGTTTCAAAGTAAGGAAAGTAATCCATACTGAGAAATGCATCTCCTTCTCTTTTGTTATTCTAGAAAAGCACTACCTACCATAAATTTAATTATGTTAGGAAGGAAACTTCTCATGTTGCAGTATGTGATTGGCTTCAACAGTTGGAATCAGAAATGACCACTATTGTTCAAAATAGTGTGCATCTAAGTACTGTATAATTTTTGTATTTATAGTCCATCTTATCTCTGTAAGTTCAAGGTAACCCATATGAGGGTCTTGCCAGTTTTTCTTCAGAACAAAAATATGTCAGATTAATTGAATGAAGAAAGTAGAAATTTAGGTAACATTGTCAGTGTGAGGAACTAAACAGCTTACTGACTGTTTGTATACTATATAGTGGCTTGCCTTGCCAGGTCTTGGTGGGATGTGGTGGGATGTTTTCTGGATGAGTCATTGATTAGGGAATTGTGTCCCACGTGATTGTTTATCTGGTGCTGTTTCCTGCTTTCCTAGGTGTTGGCAGCTGGAAAAGATGTATTTTACCCTATTTGCTTTCTTCCTTTTGATTGTATCCTTTAAATAATATGCAAATAAATTCATCTCTAGCTACTGATAGGTAATTTTTTTAAAATGCCAAGCTTCCAGAAATTCCCTAACATTTTAAAATTTGGCTTGATCTAAATGGTAACAGTTTTGCAGTTAAAACTGGAGTTGAGTCTGTCCATGGTTTGCAAGCACTTGGGTAGTGAGAGTTGTTTTTCAATAAACTTTGATCTCATGTTTTCTTGTCTGTTCTGGTTTGGGGAGAAATCTCAGTAACTATGATGATTAACAATTATATTGTATTGTGAGGTTTAAGTACCAGTGGAGTTTTTGGAAAGCCAGATCTATACTTCCATTTGATCAAAATGGTTCCTAAATGCTAGTGGCTATTGGAGACTGTAGAGTCTATCATGATTGAAACACTAGGCTTTAGGAAACATGGAAATTCATCAGTCTTTTCTTTCCATAGCCTTGCGGCATATTTTTTTCTATATTATTTTTCCCATAAAGTGGTGGACTGTTTTTCTACCACCTTGGCAAATTAGGCACACTGTAATGACTCCAGGGTTTATTGAGTAATTATGCTGTAATACTAAATATATAAAACTACCTTATCTCTTTTTTTAATGCAGAACAGCTAAGGTTTGTAATTTCATTAAAAATCTGCTTTTATTGAAAATATAAAAATAGTGCTTAGCAATGATGATTTATATTTAAGGCAGGGAGGTTGCTCATGCATGCACAGGTGGGTTGCTCGCGCATGTGCAGGTGGGGCATGTGTGCACACGCAATTGCGCACAATCATACAGTTTTGGCACAAAAGGTTAGCCATCACTATCCTAGTTTTATTTGTTACACAGAACCACTGACATTTCATCAACTGTTGCATTATCCCAGCCATGCAGAAATACTACTTCTGCGTAACTTCCAAGAATACACAATGTTTGCAATCAAATATTGTAAAGTTTGTAATTTAGTTGTCATTCAAAAATGTTCACTTTGGATTAAGTTAAACTATCAGTACCATCCAATGCAAATTGTAAACAATGCAATCTTTTCTTTTAATCAATTTATATGAGATGCTGCCTCTGTAGGTAGCAGCACTTACCTCACCCCACTTAAACTCAAAGTCTGTGTTGAGTAGTTGAGTATGATGATGAACTACTTGGGAATTCCAGATCTGTTGGCTAGACAGGAAAATCAAAAACATATTTGTATGATTGCCAATAAAATAAATGAATACTAAGCAGTTTCTTCTCAGCGCCTATTTATATCCACAAAAGAGACAATTCTTAAGTAGCAGTGTAGATAATTCTACATATCATGTCAGCATACTTTTCAGTGAAGGAGCAGTAAAGATAAAGGCAATTACAACTTCCATACATACCTAAGACTAACTCAAACAACAAATTAAATATATCACTGTAATCCCGACATTTCACAGAGTTAATTGCTTTAATGCATTTTAACCATTTCCTTGGCACTTTTGTTTTGTTAAAGAAAAATACTTTAAAAATTTAAGATGTATCTGATTGTACTATATACAGATAGATAGAAAGAAAAGAAAGAAAAGCAAAATAATTAACTTTTAATGAGGTATAAAACTCTACAACAAAATTTCTCCAGCTGGAGATTAGGACCCTTCCACAAGCAACTAACAGTGAGAACTGAATAATTTCAGAAAGTCTGATTAGCCTGGAACTTTTCAAAGCTCCCAACAGAGATTAAAAAATAATTATTACATCTAAGTGGTATATTAATTTCCTGGGGAGGGTGAAAAATGGCCCAACGGCTGAACCGGAAGTTCAGGGACGAGCTTCCCATTGGCCCTTTTTCGCCCTCCCCAGGCTTAAGGAAAGCTTCTGGAGCCTGGGGAGGGCAAAAAACAGGCCCGACTGCCCAAACCGGAAGTTCATTCCCAAACTTCTAGTTGACCTGTTGGGCCTGTTTTTTGCCCTCTCTGGGCTCCGGAGTTTTCCTGAAGCCTGGAGAAAACAGAAATTTCCCCGCCCTCCGGAAGTCCGAAAATCAGCTGGTCAGCGCATACGTGCATGCTGGCGTGATGGCTGCTGAGGGCTGCTGTGCCAGTAAATAGGGCTCTGCGTGCCACCTGTGGCACATGTGCTTTAGGTTCGTCATCAAGGAACTAGGGAATACGATTATTCCCCAGGTAAGTTGCAAAATAAATTTAAGGGAACATTTTTTCTTCAGTTCCTCCAGTCAGTACAGCATGAATAAAACTGCCTTTTACAATATTACCAACTGTATCCACTCCACGTAATACAATGAGAGGCAGCAAGTTTTGCTTTATGCTCAGTGTTGATATATAAGCTCATACATTTTCTTGAGATGGATTTTACATAGTGTTAGTAAGAGCTGAAGATTTGGATGTTATCCCTAAGTTTGTAGATGCTTATTTCAGTAGCCTAATTGGCAGTACAACATTTTTATCTTCCATAGTTGGAAGGAGTAGATCCTGCCTAGAATTCTAGACAAGGTAATATTTTAATTTTCTGTACTATTTTAATTTACCAGTAGTAGATTCAATCCAAAATCATTAATAATAGTATTTGTTGGCAATTTTTCAGTGTAGTTTGTTCACACCTGAAATCCCTGAAGCAGCTATGCTTTTCATATTCCTGGCAGCCTACTGATTATATTACCATTTTCAGTAAGGCTTGTGTAATTTTTAAGTAATAGTATACAAATTTTGTAAACACTTTGAAATTGCAAAAAAAGGGAAGAAAAGGAAGGAGGAAAGAAAGAAAGAAAAAGAAAGAAAGGCAGCCAGATGTCCAAAATTAGCAGCAGTCTCAGGCAAAGTAAAAGGCAATGGCTTTTCAAATCTTGGAATTAGGAGAAAAATAGCCCCTTTCTCTTTATCTTGCTAAACCCTCGCATGGCAAGCCACTCCATTCCTCATCATCTCTGGGCCAATGCAAATGCATCATTAAAGTGGCCATCTTTTCAGTGTATTCAGTCCAAGCCCTGCAGGGACTTGGCAGAGTAGGGTGGTGGGGATAGGTAGGGAGCAGTGGTGGGTTGCACATGGTAGGCCCCGGTACAGGCGTACCGGAGCCTGCCCGGAGCACTGGGTACCGTTCTGGTATGGTGCTCTGAAGGGCCTATCTGCCCGCCCGCCCTCCTTATCTGTCTTTAAAGTCTTCAGCGCTTCCACGCACACACACGGCGCATACAGCGCCTGCGAGATGCTCCGCTGAGCAGCTGGAGCATTGCAGAGGCTCGTGGAGGCATCTCTGGACAGTAAGATGCATGCGCGTGTTGCATGCATGTGCGTGCATGCTATGAGTGTCCATGTGGATGATGCTGGCCCACCACTGGTAGGGAGGCATTGAAACATCCCTATGGTCAGTCATATGGATCAATTACTGTGGGATACTACAGCTGCTATAACTTAAAACACGGCTATAAGTAGTTTTTGGAGGGGTCTGTCATAACTTCAAATGGTCCTTAAGTGACCAGTCATCATTCAAGGACTAACTACTGAATGTTTTGTTTATTTTTTTCTTAGTTTGCATTCTTTTTACTTTAAGTTTTTAAAGTTTTTTTTTAAGATTAAAGTTTTTTTCCCCAAAATTTTTTTTAAAGGTTGAGGATGCATTAAAACAACAAAATCAGGTAGCACAATTCAAGGCTAGTATTAGCCCTTTGAGCTCCATAGGTCAGAAAGCAGACACCACAAGGATTACAGGAATACTACTACTTGTTTCAAGACATAATAATGGAATATTAAAAGCCTGCCAGAGGGTTTTTCTATTCTTCTAATACAAATAGAATCAGGGTGGAGTTATCTGGAATCTCTTTGTCCCATTCTCTCCTTTCCTGGGATTAAGTTGTCTGGTTTGCTTTCTTTAACAACTCTTGCATTCCTTTTCCAATACTATATCTGCATATCTCTGTAGGTAAACAAACAAGAAAAATATGGGAGGCAGGCATGTCGTTTTCTAAAACCGAAAATAACTCTGTGTCAAAAAAGGGATAAGGAGAAGCGACTTTCATTCTTAAACTTACAGTACAATAATTAAATGCAACAAAATGTAATACAATAGCAATAGCAATAGCAGTAGACTTATATACCGCTTCATAGGCCTTTCAGGCCTCTCTAAGCGGTTTACAGAGAGTCAGCATATTGCCCCCAACAATCTGGGTCCTCATTTTACCCACCTCGGAAGGATGGAAGGCTGAGTCAACCCTGAGCCGGTGAGATTTGAACCGCTGACCTGCTGATCTAGCAGTAGCCTGCAGTGCTGCATTTAACCACTGCGCCACCTTGGCTCTTCAATAAAAGATTCAGATGTATAAACTTTCTTTAAAGTGGCTCAGTTACATAAAACAAGTGTATGTATATGTGCAAGGATTCTACACACTGCCTCCCTAAGTTCTAGAAAGCTTTTATTTAAAGGAATTAAAATCACTGCTTCATTCTGGGATTTCTGTCTTGATTTTGTATAGCTTGTATGCATTTTTCCTACTTGTATACATATCTATAATGCCAGAATTGGAATATTGCTTATTGTTGGTCATCACAAAATCAATTCAGATAATCCTCCACTTACCACAATGCTTTTATTGATCGTTCAAAGTTACAGCAACTCTGAAAAAAATGACTTATTACCATTTTTCACAGTTACAACTGTTGCAACATCCCCAAAATCAATGGGAACAACATTCAGATGCTTGGCAACTGACTGATCTTTATGAGAATTGCAATGTCCCAGGGTCGTGCAATCCTCTGATAAGCAAAGTCAATGGGGAAGCCAGATATAATTGCAATGATTCGCTTAACGACTGTGGCAAGAAAGGTTGTAAAACGGGACAAAACCTACTTAACAACTATTTCACTTAGCAACAGGATTGTTGGGCTCAATTGTGATTGTAAGTCAAGGACTACCTGTATGGAAGATGGAGATGGAAGATGCTAATCAAGTAAAATATATTCTAAATAATAGGAACTAGAGTATATTTATAGTAAATAGAAAGGTTATGATAGAGTGCTATAAAATTGTGTATGGTGTAGCTAAATAATATTAGAACCTGATGACAGAAACAGAACAGAACAGAAAATAGCAAGTACTTCATTTTGCATAAACTTTAGGGATTTTCTAACATGAAATGTAATGATTGTACTAATATGGATTGATTTAAAAGAGGAGGATACGAATGTCATTGTTAGCTATACTTTGCCTCCAATATTAGAAGTTGAATAACATAAATGGAATTGCTGAATAACATAAATGGAAAGTCTTTTCCACTTATATCCTACTCGGATCTCCTTAGACATTTGGCGGCTAGCATGTATGTTGCTAAAAATACTCAAGATCAACAGAAGGACGCTTATATTCCAAAATGCACCCAAACTATTTTTACAGAATATGCAATTTATGTAATAGAAACGTGAACTTTTTCCATTACTGGATGAGATATTTTGGTTTTAATCTATATTTGTAATAACTTTTTTTCTGTGGATTAGAAATGAAACAAGATAGTATAGTAGTAATACTCATTAATACTTCAATATATTGGTAGATACAATCAAAATGCAAGAATACAAAGTAAGAAAATAACCTATGTTAAGCACTGACTTCAAAGAAGAGTGGGAACAATTGTTACGAGTAGGACTTTTATTTTGGCAATTATTCCCACCTCTTTAGTTGTTCATAACTTCCACTTAAGAAAATCTTAATGGATTAAATTCCTTTGTTGGGCCTCCAAATGTTAATTAGCAAAGGTTAACTACATTGTTTTTCTTAAGTCAGTGAGCCATGAATTTCATTCAGTTAAGTAAGTTCATATAATAATCTTATGTCTTTATAACTTATGACTAACATATATGTTATTTTTCTTAGTTCCTGTATAACTTTAGGTATTTCAAAATATTTCACATTTTTACTGTTCTTAATTAATACCACCAATTTGTCAACTGTACTGCTCAAAATTTAGAGTTTCTATTGAAAACAGATACAGTGGCTGAAATTCAAAACATTTTAAACTAGATTCACTTAAATGAAACATGTAAAGCTGATTTTGAGGTAAAAATAGAGGTCTGAAACATAGCGTATGATAGGTTCTTTCTGGGAAATTTGCTTCCATAGATAAACTTTTCAATGTGGTCCCCCCCCCCCCCCCTTTGGTGATTTAACTTCTGCAGTTTAATTTTTGGTGTACATATCACAATGCGATAGTAAAATATTTTCCCATT
Source organism: Thamnophis elegans (assembly GCF_009769535.1). Lineage (NCBI taxonomy): Eukaryota > Metazoa > Chordata > Lepidosauria > Squamata > Natricidae > Thamnophis > Thamnophis elegans. The sequence goes on along the minus strand of NC_045541.1, from coordinate 79,102,170 downwards.
TGGGTATCTAGGATGCGCAAATGAATATTGTATTTGCTCAAATGAATGTTAAGTATTTACTCATAAATAAGGGATTTAGAGTAAATATAGTCCAACCTGAACCATATTTTACGTAAGGAATCCTTTACAGTGTTTAAATATCTTGCTTTTCTAGCATTTTTGTGCACTAGAGGGCAGCATCCACTAAATTTATTAGATATAGTGTAGAAAAATCTTAGAAGTTGGTCTAATATCAAAATACTTTGTCACCTTTATATAACCTTTTAAAATATCTTAAAAGCATAACATAGTTCTTTTCATAAGTAATTCTGTCACTTTCAGCACCAAGTTTCTTCAGCATGCAACAATATTGTATAAAAGATATTGAAGGCAGGAATCAGGATTTTTTAAGCAAAATTTATGCATTGTTTTTTTCTTGCAATTTTATATATCCTCCACAAGATGGAGTATATTTTCTATTTTGAAACAAAGTTGTTTAGGTCTGCATACAAAGCTGATACTAGTAAAAATAATACAGTACTGTGCAGATATAATATAGGACAATATTTCCATATTTGAATCAATATCTTGAATTATGCCATAATCAGGTGAAATTGGTAACAATGCTGAAATTCATTAGTATGACCTTCACTCATTTTGCTGGAGCTGTGTGTCTTTCGTGGATCACTTGTTGATGTGAGAGCTTCATCAGATATTTTCATGTAGTCCTACAGAAATTCATAGTTGCAACTATCAGAAACTCATATGTTTCAGTCTCTGATGTAATAGTTTATCCCCACAATGACTGGTTTCCCGTAGTATTTAACTATGGGTTGTTCCAATCATGATTTGATTAATATTGCCTGGCCATAAAATAAGAGCTTATATATATCAACATGACTGGATTCACACAGTAACTAAACTAAAATGAAGAATACGACAAAACTATGGAAATGTTATCCTATTCTATACCTATATAATACTATATTATTTTTGTTAGTATCAGCTTTGTATGCATAGATATCCTTGATAAAGTCTCACACGATCAAGTCTGATTCCTGGTAACTACATCATTTATTGTTACTGTTGTGTCATGTATTATTTTCATAATCACAGTATGGAAAGGTTGACTATTGTCTTTGTCAGGATGTCTGTTTCTATTCTACTCCAGTCCTGGAATTTCCTGGTGAATTCCTCTCCAAGTATTAACCAGATCTGATCCAGCTCAGTTCTTTTGAGGTGTTTTCACTCGGTATGATATGTGTCTAGTAAATTGGAATATTCCTATTTGTAAAGATAGTAAGCTATATGACTTTGAGAAAACCTGTTAAACTTGGCATCTTAAATTGCAAAAGGTATTTTTGTAGGAAGGAAAGAAAAGAAGGTTCTTTTCTGTCACTGACAATTTAGGTGCAAATGATACCATATTACTCCCCCCCCCCATTGTATTAGTTTAGAAGTATCAAAAATAATGTAAGGTTTTACAAAGATGAAAATTTCATATTAATAGTTTTAGTGCAAGGGGCTTCTTAAAAATATGCTGAGTCCTGTTGAATAAATAAATAAATTATTTTGGTTCAATGGAAAGGAAATATGTACAGCATGGGAACTTGAGTTTATTCAAAATTGAGAAGAGGTGGAGTTGCCAAAGCCAGTTCTCAAAATTAAAGAACATTCTGCAGAATGCAGAAAATGTCATTGTAAGTTCTGTAGTACTAGTAACTCATCTCTGTTGAAGATGAAACTTCAATTATCAAAGAAACATATAAAACTGCAGTTTTCTGGAACTGTACTAGAACTAGTGGACTAAAATTTATGGAATTTTTAGTCAGGTAAAAATGTATTTCTTGCTTTTTTTTCCTTTATGGAAGAGCTTGCTTTTCTCTCTCTCTCTCTCTCTCTCTCTCTCTCTCTCTCTCTCTCTATATATATATATATATATATATATATATATATATATATATATATATATATATATATATATATATATATATATATAAAGTGAGTACTTGAATATTTATTATATATATATATATATATATATATATATATATATATATATATATATATATATATATATATATATATATATATATATATATATATATATATATAAAATAAAGTGAGTACTTGAATATTTATTAGGTCTATAAGAGTTTGGGCCACTGTTGACCAAGGTCTTATAATGTTGCTTTTAATTATCATTTAATCAGTTTTGCTATAAGGAACAAGCTTGTCCTGGAAATGTTAAAATTTGTCCTGTTTGAACAGAGGACACTTATGTATGTGCATAAGGTGCCAATAAATCTCATGTTATCACTTTAGCCGCACTAAAGGGATATTCCTACTGCACATCTTCCACTATTTCTGAATACCTCTGCACCATGTTATTAACCTGTGGCATATTTCCTCTTACATTTTAATCATAGATTCTAGATTATGAAGTAACAATAAAACATACACATAGACATTTCAGATGAGATTCCTAGGCAATATAACTGCTTCCATACATAGGAGAAATTTAAGTGGGACTGATTGGACAGTAGAATACCTGTTTGATCATGAGAAGGCAGAAACAGTTTTGTTATGAGAACCTAAAGCGTATAATGTTATCCCTGGAATTTCATTTTGTAGAAAACGGAGAATAATCTGTCCTTTAATTTCAAGAAAATTATCCTTTTATGAGCAAAATCCAGATTTAATTCTGTTTAAAGAAGCTCCATTGAAATAGTCATGTGTTGATTCAGTACTGTTAGCTTGTGAATGATTCTTTAAGTTCCTTCTTCTGAAAAAGCAATTGCAACTGCAAGTATAATAGACTTGTGCCTCATTAAGTTTCTTCTGTTATACATCCTTTCCCTCAATAATTTAAAGATGGCATTCTGTTTTACCAGAGTACTCCAGTTGTAATGATTTAATTCTGATTATGATCTCATACCTCTTTCAACCAAATATAAATAGCAGTTCTTGTTATGATTACATATATGCACCCATCAATGTACAAATACAAATACACACACACACACACACACACACAAAAAAATATAGGAAGATACTAACAGGTTCTTAGAAACTTCTGACTAAGATCTGTCATAATACATTTCTGTTATCTGTGCCATTTTGGAATTTAGAACATCCAGACAAGGGTTACAGAATTAACTCCCCCCCCCTTTTTTTTTTGTATTTCATGCTAGGCTTTAAGAAATTCTTCAAGGCTTTGTTTAAAAGCTTGTGCCACTTTTAAATTCACTTTGTTATAAAAGTATTTTCTAGGTAGCTTTTTATAAAATCTATTTTATCCTGTTAAGAGAAACTTTGTATGTTTGACTTAGAGAGTGAAGGAATTTCAGTGGAGGAGGCAGTGAGTGGGAGGCATATTTTAGAAAAGTTCCTGGAGAGCTCTGTTAGTTATGTTGTTGCTGAGACCCATATATCAGTGTCTGGCAGATACAACAAGAATGTCAGGGCAGTCTAAATGATAGAGGGTATTTTGGAGACTTAAAGAGCATAGTTGTCTGGGGAGAGGCTATTTTCTTTGTTGGCAAAACGTAGTTGCTTTATTTTAACAAGTTTTGGTATGAAGAATTAAAATGGAAATCCCGACACCGAAGTCTTCTGACTTCCTGGGGATAATCATTTGTAAACAATTAAATGCAGCCTACCTCTCAAATGAGAAGGGAGGTGATTTCAAACAGGGCAACATAATAAGCAGTTAGCTTCTGGTCCCTTTTTGGTTTTAAGTCCCATTTCCGGCAGAAGTCAGCATCAATGGGGAAGATAACATGTTCTGTATACAACTGTCACACCACTGAGCTTTATATGCCTCTTATTATATTTGTCTCTTCTTCCAGATCATAATTTTAAAAATAATTTTAGTTTGTTAAGTGTTGAAAGCTGTGAGAATGAGTCAGGTGTATGCATGCTATAGACATAAAATCTAGATTGTGAAGAGTCTTGCATTTGGCCACCAGGAATATTAATTGCTTTTTCTATTACTGCAGCTACCTGATCTTCCTAGTACGGTAACTTGATGCTTGTTATTTCTTAAGAGCTTGTGATACAGTCCCTCAGTAAGGAAAAATTCAGTTGAGTTAGTCCAAGTTGTAGACAAATGAGATTTTGATTGCACCTCATACATTACTCATATAATGGAAGAGTAATTACCTTACTCATATAATTTAGATTGCTTCTTTTTTAGAATTAAATAAGCATAATATGGCAAACTCAGCCACATTATGTTGGAATAAGTTTTATGTGTGGGAGTTGGAATAGGTTTTATTTTTGTTGTCCAAGACTAGTGTAGTAGGCTTTAGAAAATACAGTGTCTTTCATTCTTTCAAGCAAAATTCTCAAGATTTGATCGGATCCTGATTTTGATTATTGGAATCACAGATGATGTCTTTTTATCTTATTTTGCTTGGTCCTTTAATGTAATATGGTTCATGGCATTCAGATAGTTAATGGTAGCCAGAAGACATTTTAGACTATTGTGTAAGCTGGATGGCACTTCAGAAGACAGTGGATGTATTTTCATTGTGTGTGCATTCCTGTCACAGCTTCAGTCCTATGCAGACTTTTTTTTTGTACCAGGTTGGTTAATATACTAATTTATCTTAGTAGACTTGATGCCAGATCTAAATTGAAAAGATTGGTTGTTACCATTAGAACAATATTGTATGACAACTTTATTTGTTACCTTTTTAATAATTTTTATTACCATCTAGCAACCTTTTAAGATTATACTTTGGGTGAAGAAATTTCCAGAATTTGATAAGGTAAACACTTTCTACTATGTCTGATTTATTGTAGGCTTGGATGGGATCAATTGATCAATTGAAAGTCCACAACACAGAGACACAACTTCACAACATGTTATATAACATATTATGAAATTGTGTCTCTGTGTTGTGGACTTTCATCAATATTTGTGGCAAATTGTGTCATTAGTGATAGATAAAAAGAATGGATATTTGGCAATAAATTTGTTATTTCTCAATATCCCCTCTGAGGTTTTGCTGACAAGTTGAGATAAGCTATTTGGCAACTGTGTAAAGAGAGGAAGTGCTTTTCCAAACTGCTTCCTTCTATATTGGATCATCTTCCATCTGTGTGCCTGGCTTTGTGACCTAAAAATTAGGAAATCCTGAAAAACAAGTTTTTAAAAAAAATTCAGACACATAAATCACATAAAATGGAGGACTGAGATGTGACTTACAGATGAAAACTAACTGTACATGAAAATAAGTTTGTACTGTGTTTGTAATATACTGATGTTCAGATTTTGGTTTCTATTCTCATCTATTTAGAATATTTATTTAATCACATAGGTGCAGTTATTTTAAACTGAAAAAAAATATTTGCATTACTGTTTGATTGCCATGCGGATCAAGAAACACAAAATATTGAGTAAATAAAAATAAAAGCTTGCTCTTGTTAACCTCTCTTGATGTAAGAGGGTGGTGTTATGAAAAAGCTGAACAACTGCATACTGTTTCTGTTATTTTTCTTCTCAGTATGGGAGATTCTTTAGTTGATGAAGTTTAATTATGTATGTTTGTCAATGGATTGGATGCATCCTGTAGATTCCCTCTCTAAATATGCATCAAAGAATTGGAGGAATGTCTTGGGCTGGGATTCCCAGTGTTGCTCCTAGATTCTGCCCAACATGCACATCGTCACCTAGGAGGCTTCCTGGTCTTCATTTTATTTTTCAAATTCTTTAAAGAAAAGAAAAGAATGGTAAGCAATATATATTCTCAACATAATATGTGTTTCTGGTTATGCCTATGGGTCCCATATAAGTCTGGCCAGATACAAGTCAAATGTAAGCTGAAATGCTGGAGAACATCTTGGGAAACCAAAGTATATAATTACAGAGAGAATTTCAGCAGTTTGGGTTCTACTAAATGACTATTTTTGACTGGTCACCGACATTTTGAAAAAGTGCTCATGGCACACTGAATATTCTACATTTATTACTAATACTACTCACAGTGGGAACCTATGCTGTAGAAGAAGTATGACAGATGCACGAGAGGGGTGCCAATGAAAGAGAGCGAGACCAATTAATACCTTTCACCAGTAGAAAACCACTTCCTGCCCCCCCTCCAGTTCATATTTGCTTTTTGGAATTTTCAATTTGCAATATTTCATGGTTTTATAAAAGGAATACTGACCATGTTAAGGAAGCTAATTCTTTTCCAATAAAACTACGTACAACTTCATAGTTGAATATGTGAAAAATTTACCTGAACAATTTAAAGAACTCTTAACATATTTTTTTACAATATAAACAACAGAACTGTTTAGCTGATTTATTTTGCACACAATGCAAAATAAACAAAATCTGTACAGTAAACCTGAATTTTGCCTTGTTCTTCTTCACATTACGCAAGGATTTAATTCTTAGAATTTCATGTCATTGATATCCTGTAGCAAAGTAAGGATGGAATAGTGTGTCCATCCTTGATCTGTCAGCAGCTTTCAGTACCATCAGTATCCATAGGGGTTGCTTTGTAGTTGTTTTCCAGAGTGAGTTTGTAGGATGGTCCAGAGATGGTATAATCATGTCCAATTGGCCTTGAGACTGGATTGAAGCTGAAGCCATGCCTCTGAGCTCCTCCTTTCAAACTCCAGTTTCAATCCAATCTGACCTGAGAAGAGACCTGAGAACGTTTTTGGACTCCTGATTATTTTTCCATTCTGGACCCTCTTCACTTGTTCCTGCTACCCTGATTCTGAGGCCCTTCCTCTACCCTTGTGTAAGTCCCTGCCGGTGGTTGCGGCTTTTCCAGCTGCCTGGGGGTTGGTGCAGGGCTCTGAAGCTGTAGAGGCTTGGTCGGCGTTCCAGTGGCCATTTTTTCTACCTGGCAGCCACATGGAGCTCTTGTTTACTGGTGCAGCGGCTTTTGGGGTTAATGGGCCTTGGGTTTCCAGCTTGACAGCTCCCGTCTTCCCTGGAGACTTGATTCAGCCGCGAGGAGCCGAGGAGAGCACAGAGAAGAGCATGAAGCTCCTGGACGCTCTGTGGAGCCATGGAAGTTGCTGGGAGAGGTGCGCGGCTCATTTAAACCTCCCTGGACTTCGCAGCAGCCCCAAAGCCCGTTGATTGCGGCGTTTTTGCATTGGTGCATGCTGCAAGTGGGAGTGAAGACTCTGGCTTGCTGCTGTGGTGGAGGTGCGGGGTGATCGCTTCGGAAGCACGAGGAGGGCCATGAGTTTCTGCGCACATGGCCAAGATGGCGGACAGGGCTGGGAGGTTTCCAGCTCCTCCTATGTCCCCTGGGAAGGGGACTTCTTCCCGGCAGCGACCTGCTACCTCCTCCAGGAGGCTTAAGGCCTCAGCTGCCACTCGCCCTTCCCATGCCACCCAGAAGGATGAGCAGCGTAGGCACAAGGCCTTGACCAAGACCTTCTCCAGGGCCGAGAGATTGTGGGCCCTGCAGGACAAGCTCATCCCTTCCCCATCCAGTCCAGGTCCAGATCACCTTTGGGGGGAGTTTCGAGGGGGATTCCCCTCCTATGTCCCCTTTGACTGTTAGTTTTGTCTTCTGGTCAGCTATATTCTTTTCTTTCTATTTTTAATATCTGCTATTTTTTAAAAAAAAAGAAGCAAAAGAGAGTTTATTTCAATCCCAAGGTTTCTGGATTCCACAGCATATAATAATTTAAACTCTCTTTTGCTTCTTTCTATACATAGTCTTAATTTATGTTTTCAATTTAATGAATATAAGGTCATTATGTATTTGTGGGTAGCTAATGTTACAGTTAATAGTTCAAATATTTTTGACTGTTATAAAACCTGAAAGCAAAACTACATAATGTATGTTATTAGTTTTGATAATTAGATACAGTTAGTCACATTGCTATTTATAAGATAGTAGGGTAAAACCTGGAAACCCACATGCTTATTTACATGTCTATTTTGAATAGAAAGAATTCAAGTTAGAAAGCAAGCTGACCATTCCTCATGCAAATCTGCTACCCTTGTTATTGTGGCTCTATGTTTAGAAAAGCAGAATTTAGATATTTGCAAATAAATAATAGTAACAAGGGCAATCATTCAGATTCTCTTGTGTACCTATCTCACACAATGATGCTAAGTGGCTCACAGCTACCAGGAAAAAAATACCAATAGCATAAAATACTTCATATTGGAGGGGTCCAGATGGGAGGTGACTAAGATCTGAGTATATAAAGTGTCAAATTGGCATATAAAATGGATGTGTCTAATAGCCACAGCTTCCACCTGCTCATTGAACAGGAGTCTAGAGCCAAGAAGGATCACCAAATTATACATGAGTTCTGCCTGCAGGAGTGCCAGCGTGTTACGAACTAGAGCTGTTTAGTCCCTGGAAACGGAAAATTCTAGAATTGGAAGCCATTTGGTTTTGCTCAGGATCAACTTAAGCCTGATCCTCCCCATCTAGATCCTCACAGCCTCCAGACACTGAGCCTGGATTTCCGTGACAGACAATGACATATAAAGGTGAAGTATTATATTTAGGGCACCTGACCCTGCACCACCCTCAACCAAGAGTCTGTGGAAAAGAAGTGGAGAAGTGTGAAGCCCTGTGGAATTCTAAAGGTGCCTTTCCACTCCTATCAACACCAGCTAAAATTAGCCCTGGAGGATGAATATAATGCCTCTCACTTTTGACCTAGTTAGAAAGATATTATGAACCAACTATTTGGGACTTGATTTTAAAAATTGATTCATTTTTCATGCAATCAGTAGAAAAGGGAGTTATTTTTGTTACTCTATCCCATGTAACAGGAAGGACTATAAGAATCTGCTCTAAAGAGCTATTGGGTCTTCTGGAATATCACTAGAGGTAATGGTGGGAACTACAGGAGGAGATGGAAATAGTTTCCTCTTTAGTACATAGGAGCATCTAGTTGTTGGAGCAGATGATCATATCTGAAAGAAGGAACCTTCTTGAGGGGATCCAACGCAGGAGGTGCATCTGTAATCTGGGAATCGTTTTCATCATATAGATTTATTTAATCTCGAGTTTTTTCAAGAATAAGTTTTAAACAAGGTAGACATGAAAGAAAATCAAAACCAATAAAAAATAGAATCAGGACCTTTCAAAGTTCGTCCTTCCCCCAGCAGATTTTTTGACAGCTTAAAGTCATTGCTAAAACTTAGGCATGTTGTTGCATTTGTTAGCAGTTAACTTGCATTAGAACTGGATCTGCCACCAGAGTTACCTGCTTTTCTTGTTGCTGTTGTTGTCATCTGGATTGCCTGGTTAGGGCTAAAGTACTAAGATACGACGAATGACTTCCATGGATAATTTAAATAATGGAAATACAATTCTAATCCAGGCTGACTTCCAGTGAATGGCTCAACAGTTGAAGATGTATATTGAATGTTAGTAACAGAATAGCAGAATGGCATATGTAAAACAACTGCGATTAACGAAGCTATATGAATGTGCAGTTGACATCTGCTCTTATATTTTGCCTTGGCAGTAGCTGGCCTTGTTAAAGACTTACTAATTAATTTGGAGGAGAACTAATTTATGCATCCAGTCCTGATCGGACTGAGTCTAAAGCTGGGAGGAGCAGCAGAAGTACCTGTGATGTCACAACTGTAGATTGGTCAATGGACAGAGACAACCATCCTGGCTGCTGTCTCCACCAATGAGAACCAACGCCCATTTTGCCTTGGCAGTAGCTGGCCTTATTAGACTTAGAAGCAAAGCAAAGTTAGGCCGATTTAGGAACAGAGACAACTAGGAAATTCCCAAACAGTAGGCTTGACTAGGACATCTAAACCCATACCAGAAATAAGCAATGACAAACCATTTCCATAGCATTGGCAAAAGTACTGTCCAGATGTTTCTATGTAGTCATCAAGAGCTGAACTTGACTGAAAAGAGATTCCACTTTTAGTTAATCTTATACTTGGAAATAAACTCAAACTGAGCCTTCAGACATCTACATAGCAGTGAGTATCCATTTTAATATGTAATCACAAATGTCAGATTGTAACATTTATATATTTACCCTCTTTTCTTGCCTATGTCACATCATGCATCTGTTTTGTGAATGGCTATTGTTAATAAGTTAATTATTATTATGTCTGCTTACCTTTGGTTTTGCTCTATATGGGAACACACATATATTTGTGCCTCAAAGCTACACGTCATGGAACAGCTGAAAGTACGACCATAGTTAAATTTCACCAGTGAAATTAAAAGATATAATCAATGTCTTTAAGATATTACAGAGTTGATAGTTATATGTTTGCCTAATGATGTGGGAATGATCTCAGATTTCTTACAGCATTTCAGTATATTTCTAAAAGCCTTGAAAGGTAAAACATATTGTAAGCTCTTCTCATTCCAATCAGCTGAAGTGATTTACTCTCCCTTTTAAAATGTGGCCTTACTGCTCTTTTCCACAGTACCGCCAAACTTTCCTCCTTCTGGATTATGTCAGGGACTATATTTTGCAGCAGTGCTTTATACCACTTGGGTGGAGCAAATTGGCAAGCTGTGCAGTCGCTTCCTGTATTTGGGCAAATGTGCTTATGCACAATCACCTGATTATAACTTGCTGTAGAAGGAGGGGAAAATAAACAGCAGATTCTTCTTCTCCTCCTCCTTTCTAAAATAATTTTTTTTTAAAAAAAATGCACGCAATGTTATAACATGGATTTTGGGAGTAGCAGCCTTATATTTTAGGACGTTTAAGAATGTTGCCCACAATCCAACATGTAGTAAGCATGCTTAACTCTCTGCCTTTTGTTGATCGTTCCACTTACAAATAAATAGTGAGAAATATTATTATTATAAGACTATTTTTTTAAAAAAAATGTAAAATTAGGACTTTTGAAATATTTTTAACTCTTTGACTAACTTAAACTCGCTTATTCTAAATCTACTTAAGCAGCTTTTATCATGCAGCAGCCCTGCTCCCCCTCCCCTCATGCTGTGTGTGATCATAGTTATTACAAGTTCTTAATAGCTGAATATAAAAATAAGTAATTTCTTTATGTGATTCACTGCTCTTGGAGTGATATTGGGAATATAAGGAATTCAAGTACAAGATAATTTAAGAACCTGACTTTTAATATGCAAAATTATTCGTAGAAGCTTGGTTTTAAAATGTGACATCATGAAAAGTGAACAATAGTAAAGGGCAGTATAGAAGTATATAAAGACACACGCACACACGCGCACACACACACACACACACACACACACACACACCTGCTTATACTGGGTGTGAAATTGCATTGCCAGCTCCTAAGGCATGTTAATTTTCAATTTGGATATCTAAGCGTTGTTTAAAATTACTTTTCTAAAGACAGCTACCCTTACCAGTGACTTTCCTTTTGCTTCTGCTTTGTTGATAACTGGATTGTAAAATACCCCAGCAGGATAATCCCATTCTTAGTTAGCAGGTTGTGGCTAGCTATTGATTTTCTATTATTAATTTTCAGATCACAACTTAAACGTATATACTCGTTGTATGCTACAGTTCTCAAAAGGAATATAGGAAATGAAATGGGGAAAGAACATTGATTTTTTTTCTACCAGGAAAAGTAGTAGACAAGGAAGTTCATATAGTTGACTCCTGAAAGGAAATGTTCATATTATTAAGATCTTGACAAAACTTATAAAAATAAAGTAGTAATAAAATTGGAATAAGTTTCAATTTGATAACACATACCCAGTATTTCAGTTCAAAAGTAGAGAGAAAATAATCCTTAAAGGTGTTTGATTTCAGATGTTTTTGTAAGACTTAAGCTTGAATGCATCTCCAGCCTTTTTCTAACAAATAACCGACCTAGTAAGATTTAGGAGCTAGAAAAATATTTTTCAATAAGTACGCTATACTTCGGGAATAACCTCCCCTTAAAAATTGAAAATGCACCCTTCTTAATGGTGTTAAGGAAGGTAGTCAAAATAGAACTGTTTCAAAGAATACTTCAATCTGTGATGTTATTAAGGTAATTTATATTTAACATTTAAAATCATTGAATTGTACTGTATATTACAAGTAATGTGTATTACTTTTATCAAATTTTGAAACTGCCGATCTCCCTCACAGAGGTCTCTGGGTGATGTATAATAATATCAACTGTTTCATTAAATAATATTTTAGGTATGACTGTGTAATCTGTTTTGGGAGGGATACCACTATTGTTCCCCAAACTTAAAACAACAGGGAAAGTTTGTAGTATGAGAGTCTTCGAACACCAGATATCAGTCTTTCATATATTGAAGATGTACAGTAAGATATATTTACTAGAGACTCGATTGTGATTACATATACTTTATAGAGTGGCCCTCTAAAGAAATATTTGTAAAAAGTAAATCCAAGGATTGAGCATTATTCTTCTAATAGAAATATTTTTCTCCGCTATTGCTTCAAATGGCTTTTAGGGTCAACAACCTTTTAAGTGGAGTGCCTCAGGTACAGATACAGTCTTTGCCTCCTGACTATTGCTTCAAAGCTAGTTCTGGCATTGATGTAGAATGAAAGTTGTATATCCATGTACATGTATTTAAATTTTTCCTGCTTTGGAACTCTTAAGGCATCGCAAACACATTTTGTGTAATTTGTATTTCTTCAGATTCTTTTGATGCTCAGTTAAAAATGGTTTGGATCAAACAACCGGTCAAAATGGTAGGGATAGTTTACACTGCACTTTCTTTTTTGAAAATCCTCTTCTGCATGTTTTGCCAGCTCTTTTTAGAATCAGAATTGAGCTGGAAGGGACCTTGGAGGTCTTCTAGTCCAACCCCCTGCTCAAGCAGGAGATCCTGTACCATTTCAGACGAGTGTCGAGTCTGTTCTTAAAAATCTCCAGTGATGAAGCATCCACAGCGTCTGAAGGCAAGCGTTTCACTGGTTAATTGTCCTCATTCTTAGGAATTTTCTCCTCAGTTCCAGGTTGCCCCTCTCTCCTTGATTGGTGCTTTGGAAAATAAATTGACCCCCTCCTCTTTGTGGCAGCCTCTCAAATATTGGAATATTGCTATCATGTCCTCCCCTCTAGGACCACAGCCAATACATGCTCAAGCCTTAAATTGTATGTGCATGTTTTGGAAATCATGTTCTATATACTTTGATGGCTTTAGCTGGTTTAGTAACATTCACAATGAATAATGCACAATATATATATTTAATAATGAATAATAAAAGTCACATATAGATATATTTTCCAGTGTAAGCTTTAAAATGGGTTATAGTTCCTTCCAAATTAATTGTAACCTATTACTAAGATACTGGTTATTTCCTTAATCTTTATCTACCCTTTACAGCAAACAAATTTATAGTTAACATTTTTCCTGTTCGGAAATGGGAAGAATATTGTATGTGTGGAGGTCCATCCTGTCTGTAATTCAATTTGTAAACTAAAAGAGCCTTTCACTCATTTTCTATTTCATTTTCTCCTATTCAAAAGACTTTTAAGGTGTATGTAGTATAGTTCTAATTTATATTTCTCTTGCCCAGTCTTAGCAATTTGTGCCCCTTCTCATTTGATTAGTTATTTCTGAATAATTTTAAGTAATCCCTGAAAATGACATCAACCTTTGAGGAAAATTGTCCCATTTCACATTTTATTTTCTGTGTGTCCTCAAGTATGTTCAGATAAATGGTAATTTAATGCCCTGAACTCTAAATTTTGATCTGTCAAATCTAAATTGTTTCATTGTTTGAGCATAAAAGATTTCTCAGTTTAATTTTTGTTTGATCTGCCTAAATTGTAGATATATAATTTAATATTTTATTTTTAAAATGGTTCAGCTGCAGTCATATTAGAAGCTGTACCACTTCTGTTCTTGCTTGCCAATTCACTTAGTAAAGTATATTTGGAAGAGGTTTTTCTGATGAGATGTTGGTGACACCTAAATGTTGATTATATGTGCACGTCTGTTTTTAGACTGCCAGTCTCCAATCTGGGTTGCATCTTGCTACTTATGTTCAAGTTCCATATGAAGCATAATTACTGGCTATGTATTACAGAAACTTCATGGATTGACTATATAATGTTCAGGAGTCAGGGAGCCGAAGAGCTGTACAGGAAGGGAAACAAAGCAACTTAATCAGAGACAATGTGATTTATTGAAGGCAGCTTGGTGTGGGCTGAGCCTGTGGAAGCTTCAGCCCCTCCTTCCACCACTAGGCTTCTGTTCAAGAATAACATACTGTACGTTTTGTGTTAAATTAGCTAAGCAGCAGTCAAATATGCTGACATTATTATAACTGTCTGTTTCATCTACTTTCCTGTTCAATTGTCGTCTGCGTAATCTTTATGACATTAAAGAATATGGAAACCAGTTCTCTTGCTTTTGTTTGTCATTTTTCTTGTTCTCCTGAGGCAGTCATGAATATTTGAGTAATAAGTCAAGCAGGAGTGAGAGGAACAGGGAATCACCGGAGCTGCTTGCAAACTTAATTAAAAGAGGAAGGCAAAGCCCATCCAATTTGACTCTTCACTTTTGCAGACTTATCTTTGAAAACATGTGTGGGATTGCCACTTTCTTCTCTCCATTGTCCCCTTTGCTTCAACTGCCAGATTCAAATAGTTTTTGTTAAATTTTGAGTAGTGTTGCTCCTAAAGAGGGTGGACTATTTTACATCCTCGGGCTCTTGTTTTGACTGTAATGATTTCCTTCCTAGTAATTGGCGGTTTCTGATTTTCCCACTGATGATTGTGAAACAGGAAAGAGATTCTCTGACCAACAAATGCTTTTCTAACAAACAGGTGCTTTTGTTCTTATTAAACTCGGACAAACATCATTCTATTCTGATTTCCCCCCCCCTAAAATTTCTATTTGCAAACATGAGACTTAAGAAGAATGGGTCTTATACACTGAACAGGTAGGAAAAGATAAGAATATCCGTCAATTATTTCTTATTTTCCGTCTACTAAAATAATAGGAAAGAGTAAAATTGTTTTGAATGTATGGGAAAACTTTCCCCAACATTATGTCTGCTTATGTGTGCTTTATTTATAATCAATACTGCCTTGGGTTTAAAAACAAGTTATGTCTAAGGATTTTATTTTTGCACATGCTTCTTTGGATACTTTATATCCTTGCTATTGTACATGAATAAGACCATACTTACTTCTGATTTATAGAAAGACACTGACTTTGGTAGAAAATAGTTTTGTATCATTACATAATTTGTTTATGATAGGTTTGGGATGAGTTCAGAGTTGTGCAAGAGCACACTATAGCTGAAGCACATTAAATCTTGCATGTGGAAGAACACCAGGAAATCTGTATAGTTGAAGGAGGTTTGACTTTTATGCAAGGCTTATATTTTTCGGTTTAGTGTATGTACTTAAATCATGTTACTTGAGATTTCAGAAACATCTTTTTCTTTGTTTCTCAGAGAAACAATTATTATAAACACAGTAAAATAGTATAAATAGACCAGAAATGTTGAATTATGAGAGGTTAATATGCAAACTGTTATGTACTGCATTGTAACTTACATTTATATAGGTAAATATTTTTTGCATGTGTTGGAAAATAAGCATCCAAAATAATATTTTAACTTTAAAATAAAGTATTCCTGTGTTCATTAACAGGTTGCCATATAATATTCCATTCATATTTTGCTAGTTGATTAATGTTGACTACTGGACTATATGTTGATACTAATTCATTTCTAATGTAACCCCTCTTCTCAACAGCTTTCCATGCAATGTTATTAATCATCAAAATTCTATATACATTGAATTTGGTCAAGAAATACTGACTATATTCACTTTCAAGCATCATTTTCGAGTCTTTAAATATTGCATGCAACTTTTAGTTGATGGGATGTGGGCAACATTTAATTTCTAAGCTGGAAATCGGATAGGATACAGTGCTTGGAATAAAACTGAGATTTGCTTGCATTTTTGGCATACTGGCCAAAATATGCCAAAACTGTTCTTACCATTAGCAGGAAGGCTGAATAATGCATATGGCAAGGGCATGTTTAAGACTGCAACTTTGCTTTATTTACTGAAAATCAATATGTGAAAGCTTTAACTGACCAGTACTAGTGAGTAGCAGATTTTTAAATATATGGGTCCATACCATGTCCATGGTATGTAGAAGATTGCATCTTAGAATGAAAAAGAAGAAAATAGTAAAGAACGTGATTACCAAATGAAGCAAAGAAATGTATGGACTATTTTAAGTATGGAAAAACAACAAAAATGTAATAGATCTGAATGAAATGGTGTGATCTCGTGGAGTTGATGAACACTTTCAGGAATGTGAACATGAAAGTGAAGATGAAAGTTTAATTATGATTGAAAGGGCTTAAATATATGTCAGGCAGGAGAGTTGGTGTCCTCTGAGTGTATATTTTTCTGGGTGTGTATTGAAATAGGAATCCATACATCGAGGATGGTTGCATATTATGCTTCTATGAATTGTGATAATGGCTTATCTTATCACTTTTATGTGTTGTGAAAAACTTGATAGGAATTTTAATACTTTCATCTAGTGTGTAGTACTCTTAAGAACACTGTTTAGATGAGTTCAAACACTCTATAGCAACCAAGAACATCAGAAACATCATCCATATAACATCTTCCAACAAAGCGCACAACTTTATCAAAAAGTGCCTAATCACTCAACCCAATGCAGCACAACTAATATAAGCTGTGAAAAGATAACACTGCTATACATCAAAAGCCTCTCAGAAACCACCAGTGGATTACTGAAATCATACGGCATCTCCATAGCACACAAACCAATTTAAAGATCTCAAAAACATCCTAAGTAATCTCCATCAGCTCCAGCAACAGGAATCATCTACAACATACTGTAACAGCTACTGCGTAGGACAAACAGGCAGAAGACTAGCAGAGCACATCCATGAACACCAAATAACAATAGAAGACATGATGAAAATTCCTTAATTTCACAATACATGGGCAGACTTTACCATAGTTTCTACTGTGAATCTCTGAGCATCCTAGACCAGATCTGAGCATTTTACTGTCTATGGGCCATAGCTGGTCTGTCGGAGGTCTCAGCCCAGCCTATAGTGGCAGCGAGAAGACAAGACGGTAGGAGCATTGGGCATAGAGCATCAGTATTGGGGTGTCAGTGTAGCCATCCCAGGAGGGGTATGGGGCAATGGCAGCATCGGGAAATGTGTGTGGTGATGAGACAACAATCCCAGTTTCTCATGTGGTCCCTTGGGAAAATTTGTAGGCCAAGTCAAGCCCAAAAATGCTAGAGAATTCTTGGAAGCCTGGCAGTCAGACAAATCAGCCAGCAATGGGCTCATAGAGATAAACAACATCTACATACCATTAAAAAAGCAATCAAAAAGGAAACAAAAAGACCTAAACTCCCCCTCACTATTAATCAACACACAGATAAGCAGGGATGAACACAAAGATTAATAGGTGGCGCAGTGGTTAAATGCAGCACTGCAGGCTACTTCAGCTGTCTGCAGTTCGGCTGTTCAAATCTCACCGGCTCAGGGTTGACTCAGCCTTCCATCCTTCCGAGGTGGGTGAAATGAGGACCCGGATTGTTGTTGGAGGCAATATGCTGACTCTGTAAACCGCTTAGAGAGGGCTGAAAGCCCTATGAAGCGGTATATAAGTCTAACTGCTATTGCTATTGCTAATACAATAGACCAACAATCAAGAAGTAAACAATACTCCAACCAAGGGAACTATCAACTAAGAAAAAGAAGATAACAATAAATAACAGTCTAATCAAACAATCACCAAGAACTCGCCCCACAACACTGACAGGGCAAGCCCAAGAGAACAAATCCCACTCTCTTCTAGTACTGATGATGTTACCTAGTTAGGTAATGAAATGTCTGCAAGGAAACAATCAAGCTCAGGGAACATCAAGAACCCCAGAGTAATGAGATTCTTGGCCTTGGGTTAGATGCAAAATGAAATCTAGGTATGGAACTCTCATCTCTTCTGTTATCTTTAATATATCTTTCAGTTAAGGAGAGGATGATCAGATTCTCGTCATCAGCATCACTATTCCATATTTTCCACAAAACTTCATTGTGCTATAAGAACTGGAGAGTCAGGTGCAAAAGATTAGATCCACACATAAGGTCCAGTTAAACTGATTTATTGCTATTCATGCCTATGCACAGGAATCTTCTCAACTAATGGTTAGCACCTGCTTGGATTTAAATAAGAGTCAATGGAACCCAAGGGAGAATGGATTTAGTTCACTTATGGCTACATAGGGATTTTAGGCTAATTCCTCTTTTAATTCATCTCCCAGGTTCTGCTGCTCCTCCTCTTACATGAAACACTGCTTTGATTATTTTGAAATGATGTTTTTTTAACCCATGTATGCTGTGAGGTTCTTAACAAAATTATTACTTAAGGAATACCGGTAAGAAGATTAATTTATTTCTAATTAAGACTAGTAGGTGACCTCATAGCATTATTTAATGGAAACAATAGCAGGGAAAATATCTCTTTTTGTTCAGCTTAAACTTTTTATTTGTTAGGAAAGTTGTAGTTTGTGCATATAAAGCAGGTCCTCATAACAACCATTATTTATAGTTAATTAATTTTGCACTTAGTGTCTCATTTTAAGTGGGTTAATAAAGGTGTGAAACAAAAGTCTGTTCAGGAAAGTCTGAGAAAAGACGATGTAAACAGATACAGTGGTATACAAACCTGTAAAAATATGATTGTGGTGTACCATTTTTCATTTTGTACTACTTTTCTTTTAAAATAGGCTATCAGTTACCTTTTCTGGAAAAGAAAATAGTTCTGTCATCTTACTCTCCTACTAAAATCATTTGATTTTTTCCCTCTCCTTTCTGTCATAGAAGATGCACAATAATAATTGATTTATCCCTTTGGTCTAAGAAATTTTAAGAAAAAATAAGCAGCTGTTTGCTATATCATTTTATCTATACAGCTTACCATGTAACTGAAAAACATGAGCAATTACGCAACAGTGTAAGTAATGCTTCAGGGTATGCATTATTTCCTTGTCTGATAGAACATAGGATTGTGATGTAGCAGTAGTTGTAGCATGAAATGTTTACTTGTGCCATTTCAATCCATAATCTTTAATTGGTGGCATTTGGGAACAAATATGCTCCGGGAGGAGAGAAAATCTTAATGATATGCATTTCCTGTTTGTGTGATCTTGATCTTAACTGTGTACTTTAGGCTTCAAAGTAAGAAGAAAGTGAAAGCAAAATTCAGCCGTTAAAAATATAAGATAAGAAAAATAACGACTTCGTTTACAGGTTACAGTCAAACTTTGGGTTATGAAATCCTAGATGAACAATTGAGGAAATCCTAATGAAAATACGTGCCTAAAATGAGTGTAGTCCCTTATAGTTAGACCAGACTCAGAGAAGGAACTGGAGAGAAAAACCGTATGGTGGTAGGGAGAAGTTGTAAGCACATAAGTTCAATTCCAAAGGTATAATATTGGATCTGAAGTGATCGGGTGCAAAACAGGTGGTGTTAGAAACAAGGAGTGAGGTTTCTGGATTGAAGGCAATAAGAGGCAAATCAAAAACATTGCTTCCAGGAAACTCTTGGCTAGCCGTCAGCATTTAAAGTGATTCCCTCCCAGATTCAGCTGGCAATTTTTTATTATTATTATTTTCAAGGAGCCAGATTCACAGTTTTGCATTTGTGTAGTGACACTCCATCAGAGTCAGTGAAGTTTGTCTAAAAGTAGAAGGGCACAATTTTGTTCAGCTTCCACGCCAGAGCCTTAGCCCCTGAAAAATTCTGTGGCCTTCTGTTGTTCATTTAATTTGAAAGAATGTTAAACACTAAATAGGGGAAGATGAAGAAACCAAAACCTTTTTTTAAAAAAATTAAATGAGTTTTAAAAGGTTTCTAAATCTATATCGGAATTTATAACTTTGAGAATGTGTGCCTATACTTGTCTCCTTTCCCCTCAAGTTTCATTTTTGAACTGTAAGCCTAAATATAATGTTTGTCTAATTATTGATGGTAGTAAGCCAGTTCTACGGCATTTTCTACTGGAAAGCAGGGTAAAATTACCACAAATAGTTTGTTTTAAGTAATTTTAGTGCAGATGTCAGAAATAAAAGATTTATTGGCCATGGAGAGGCAGACTCTACATCACTTGTACCCACTTAACAAAAAAAAAAGTTGAAAACATTAAATATAGTTATTAAATTCCACCCCAAAGATTTCTTAAATTCAAAAACTTTCAGGTGGTTATTCTCCTTTACTGGGGAGAGAATGAATGCTCCACCCTGCAGTTTTAAGAGAGTAAATTCTGATAGGACCAATAAATGGAAGTTTAGAGTTTGTAACTGTAAGTTCAGTCTTGTCAGCCTTTTACATCTTCAAAAGGTAAAATATGAGTTACAGGTCCCACTTTATCCTTGTTCTTGATGCCATGCAGAATGCAGCTCTACTGTTAATCCTCAGGTGTTGTGTGTTCTGCAGATGTCTTTCAACAAGTAAAGATTGTGATAATTAATTTGTGTAGTGGTATATTTAAACAATGATAAACAGTATCTGTAAATTTTGGGGATTCATTTTTAGGTCCTTCTCCATCTAGAGTTGTTGGTCAATATCACATTTCTTAAACTAAAGCCCTATAATACAGTGTTGCTGATATGCCTCATGAATCCAGGGGTACCGAACAATATACCTCCCTATCATTAATCTTCTGAGCCTCTCCCATTTGCTTAATCACTCAGTGCCATTCCCACAACCAACATGTTACATGCTACTAAAAAAAAATGCAGAATTAAATAGCTGAACTGATCAGTTGCAAACAGCGATGGCACTAGACAAGAACGGAGTAAGTCTATCATTATACCATTGCCCACATTAGTTTCATCTTCATAAATACAGCATCCCTTATTTGCTTACTTAGAAATTTTTATTTCTGGATTTTGTTTTTCATGGTGAAGTTTTATAGCAGTTCAGCTATCGGTTTGCCACTGCTTCTGATTTTGGAGGGGACATTAGAAGATTCTTGTAGACTGTGATGCCACAACCTAATGTTATAGGGTTTGAGATAAACATATTGGTAAATTTATCTGTTTTGATGTGTACTTAATGAGACCTATTCAAAGATGAAATTGCATATTAGAAAGTCCAGTAATTTGTTCTAGCAGAATCAATCACATGGTTTGATGTACATTATTGTGACAGTATGACTAATTGATTGTGCACTTACCTATGATTATATACATGATACATAGTTCTGCCAAAGGGTCTCAACATAATATCATCTCATGTACCTTGTTGGAAATTCAGTAGGGAATCTTTAGTTAATTTGAAATTAACTAAAATTTAATTAATTAAAAATAAACTCGCTGCATTGGAGCAGGATCTATTTTGCTAATAGACATTTTCCACACAATTTAGAATCCTGATTGCACACATTATAATACTGTGTTTTATAGACAGGGTCTTATTTTCTTTTGCCCAGCCCCAAATATGGCTTGGGCCTTATTATTGGGGGGGGCTTATTGTTTAGGGGTTGCCGAATGGCTGCTCTCTTGCAAGCGGGCTCCCAAAGAGGCGGGCACAGCCTCAGGGACAAACGGCTGTGTTGCACTGTTGCAGCAGCGCAGCACAGCACCCATGAGGTGACCACATTCACAAGCAGCTGCCTGGCAACCTCCCTTTCCAGCTGGGCAGAGCATCATTCACTGACCTAGGAGTATCCCGAAGGTGTCAAGTCACGTGGTGCTCTGCCCATCACCCAGCTCTCATGGCTTGGCACATTCGGGATACCCCTAGGTCAGTACATGGCACTCTGCCCGGCTGGAGAAGGGGATTGCGCGAGCACTGTTTTGCCCACAGCTCGTGTGCCTCCCAGCCTCACCATGCCCTGGCCCAGCTCTCCCTGCAGGGCCAGGGCACTGCTGCCACCACCTGGTTCCGAGCGTAACTTCTTCTCCAGCTTCCAAACTCTGGAGATCGGCTGCCAAGTCTTCCGGCAGCAGCTGTTCTGGAAGTGCACTCTATGGTTGTGGGCCAGCAAATCCCACCAGAGTCTTCCATCAGCTGGCCCATTTTTTGCTCATTTCTGCCCTCCCCAGCCCCCAGGACTCTCTGAAAGCCTCCATAAGGCTATGCACGGCCATTTTGGTGAAGGGGGGGGGCTTCAGGAGGCAAAAAATACTGTATTCGATTTATAAGTCGCACCCAGATTTTCAGCCTCTTTTTTTGAGGGAAAAAGGTGCATCTTATACTCCAAAAATACGGTAAGCACTTACTTTCTTATCATAGGACAATTTTGGGGTAGGATGGAGAATCTAGCTCTTCCTTTTCACCTTTTTATCAGATTATAACTATGCTCTTGAATTAGAATTTGTAATTCTGAATAGGATGTGGAGAACATTTAAGTTCTCTTTGAGAAACCCCAAACACATTATCTTTGCAATTTAGAATTAATCTACCTTCTGACTTTATCATGCTGTGCCTGCATTGCTGACTCAGAGTGGTTTTGCATATATATATATATATATATATATATATATATATACACACATATACATACATACATATACATACATACATATACATACATACATATACATATACATATACATATACACCTTCATAATTAATGGTCCAAAGCACTGCTACCCAGTCTCTGTAAATCAACTTTTTCCTTTTGAAATTTTAATTTCATTTACAATGATTATAAGTGATTCGTTATTATTACTTGAAATTAATAGAGCTTGTGTTCAATAACCTCTAGCTATCAAGCAATATTCATATTCACTTATTACAGAATCATATTTAAGATACATTTATTTGAAAATAATGATTTTTCAAAATTGAAAAAAGCTGAAAGAGCTATAATTGAATTTTCACTTGTTTCAGGATGATTCCTGTAACTGCTAGTTTTAAAAGGCAGAATACCTATTGAAGATTTCTAATTTAATACTAATCAGATTTCAGATCTGATTAAATCTATTCGTGAAACCAAATATACCAAATCTGAAATCCATAACAGCAAATCTATTGAACATTATTACTTGTGCTTATAATTATAGTGGAGCCTATACAGTGAGGCTGCTGTCACTTTAGCAATGCCTAAGGTCACCACACATTGGTTGTCATTCCCTCCACCACCACCTGAAAATCATGCAACAACAAAATAATAATAATCACATTTGTTTTAGGAAAATTTGTTGTTTCTGCTTCACATAACTCGTCCTGCCCCCTGGGTTATTATATTATCTACTAGCTGTACCCGGCCACATGTTGCTGTGGCCCAGTCTGGTTAAATGGAAAAGAAAGAAAGGAGAAAGTCCAAGTTTCTAATATGTTTAATTTCACAATGCTTGTGGGTATACAATATTTTTTGTTATTCCATTGTCTGTGCAGATATAGAGATTGTCTGGTTTGCTGACTCTAGAACACGCAACATATAATTGTCCATGTGAGAAACAATTTTCAATTGCTGGAAAGACCTTGGATGGGGCACATTTACCAAAAGCATGTGAAGAAAGAAACATTCCCAGGGTGGTTCCCTCCGGGCAGGGTCATGCTGTTGCCAGCAGCAGCAAGGTTCATGAGGGTCTTGCCCACCTGGCAAGCCCTGTGACTCGCTAAACCGGCCACAGCTCCCCCGGCAGAGACGGCCCCTGTATGGAAGTGAGCCATGGTGGCCCTTGCAAGAGCCATCATGGAGGATGTTCCCACAGGCCCCGGCCTGGTCCCTCCAAGCTCCTCCCCAAATGGGCAGCCTCTGGAACGATGGGCTGGATGGGGCCCCTCTGGACATGGACGGGGGGACCCCAGCATGGGAGTGAGGCTGGGGGTGTCCCCTGTGAGCGTAGTGGGGTGGTGGGTGGGCATTGCCATTGGTCAGACCTCGGGGCTGCTGGGCTGGGTGAGGCTGGTTGGGGGAGATGGCGCTGGAGCTGTCGGTCTTGTGGAAGTTGTTGAGTATCTCCTCGGAGGAGCTGTACTCAGACTCCCCCAAGTTGATGGCCCGGGAGAGCGAGACATCCAGGATCTCAGAGGAGGAGAAGTCCTTAGTGGCCCCAATGCAGCAGCAGCCTCAGCAGCAGCAGCCTGACTCATCGTTGGAGGCGCAGGAGAGGAAGAAGATGGCGCAGGTCGTTGTAGCTCTCCGTGTCTTCGGCAATGCTGTTGTTGGAGCTGAGGCTGGCCGAGATCTGCGCCAGGGTCACACTGGTGATCTGAAAGTTGCTCTTCTTCAACTGGGCACCCGCTGGACCCCCTCCCTGCGAGAGCAATGCCAGGCTCTGCGGTAGAGGCGCCCCGGGAGGGCAGGAGGAGATGGAGGTGGTGGCAGAGGCTGGGGGAGGCGTTGTCGGCTGGGCTTGCAGGCCGGGCAGGAAGTCCTCCAAGCCGGCACCCCCGCTGCTGCTGGCCCGCTAAGGCAGTATTGCGGGCTGCGCCATCTTCTCCCGCACCTCCGCTGCTGAGTTAGGCTGCTGCTGCTGCTGTTGCATTGGGACCAGTGGGAGGAAGGCCCAGCACCGCCACTGATGATGACGACACTTCTCTCAGGCACTGGCTGGCCAGGCTGAGGAGGAGAGGAGGAGGAGGTGGCCGCCACCCCAACCCGGCTTTCCTCAGCGGCGGTGGCAAGAGGAGACAGCTGGCGTCCCCTGAGGAGCAGCAGGAGGAGGATGGAGCCACCCCTGGCAATGCAGGCATGAGGCAGCCCCCACCAGCCACGGCCCCATCCAGAGATGCTGCCGCCGCTGCAGCCACCACCTCACGGGGCACCCAACGGCCGCTCCAGCCCCGCTGCCCCTCAGGCTGACACCGCCGCCGCTGCCCCATTGGAGCCGCTTTGGTGAGGCCATAGCTAGCTCGCTGTGAGGGGGGGTGGAGAGCGCGCACGGCCAGCCAGGCTGAGGAGATGCTCCGCCTCTGCCTCCTCTTGAGCTCCTCTGGGCTGGGCAGGGAGAGGCCGGCTTAAGGGCAGGGGGAGGCGGCTAAGGGATGGTGCAGGTGCTGCCCCACTACAGACAGCAAAAGCCTGGCGGGCGGGGAGGGGCGGGGGAGGTCGAAGGACTTCAGCTCCCCTTGGCAGAAATGGCCGAAGCTTGTTGGAGGAGGGGCAGAAAGGGGAAAGGGTGCGGCCGCAGCCCAGCCACACATATAAAGGGACCATCAGGACGAAGCTGGAGAGAGGCCGAACTGTTCCGAATATACTGTACTCACGAAATGAACACTATGGTAAACGACACAGCTCAATTCCAACGCAATGTCACATGAAATAATTAAATCAAAATGAAAATAAATCAAAATCTATGAAAATTCAATATAACAATGCAATCGGAAACATTGAAATGGAGTCATGAAATATTTAGTATA
This sequence comes from Thamnophis elegans, assembly GCF_009769535.1. Lineage (NCBI taxonomy): Eukaryota > Metazoa > Chordata > Lepidosauria > Squamata > Natricidae > Thamnophis > Thamnophis elegans. Next base: position 79,076,888 of record NC_045541.1, on the reverse strand, counting down.
GTGTGTGTTGCTTTTACGTCCAACAGATGGTGCTGGTTTTCAAAAAAGCATGTTTTTAGCTGTCACAGGTGTGACATCTATATAATATACGTATATAAAAACACGTGCGTATTCAAATGCAACGTTGTGTCAAAATTTCAAAGTAATCGGTGAAGAACTTTCGGAGATTTAAGATTTTGAACAAACAAACATTTATATTTTTATTTATATAGATAACAGTTTTCATTGTAGATAGCTTTTTTTGGTCACATCAGTATTGAATTCATAAGCTTAGCAGATTTTTTTAAATTTGATACATTAGCTATGTTAATCATAATAAGTCATAATTGAGTAGTTATTTGGATGTACTGCTAAACTTTGACTTGTATTAAATAAAGCCTTGAGGCTCATAAGCTTCCATTTTTCTTCCCTGTCCTTCCAATGTGGTTAATTATAATTCTGGTAATTGAAATAAGACACGTTTATAAAATATGCTTTGAAAGTGACTCATTTTTCCCCGTAGTTAAAACTAATTATACATAGTTAAGTTTCCATGACTTACAATACTACAATTAAAACACAGTGAAAATGAGTATTTTCAGACACCTCCTAGCCATACTGTTGGTGGTCAGGACAGAGTTCAAGCTCTAATCCTGCTGAGGCTTATTCTTATAACATTAAACTGTAGTTAACATCCCAGCCAAACTAGTCTTTTTTAAAATTAGAACATCTTAGGTGTGTGTGTGTGTAAATCATACTTCGCCCTTACCAGATCTCTGCAAAGCCCTAGAAGATATTATCCGTCTGAACCTTTTAAAATATATTTATAGAATAATTTCAATAATAAAAATGCACAAGCTAATCTTATTAATTGACTGTAGGTATGCACTTTATCCATTCTCTAACAAGAGGGAATTTTTAAAAAAAAGAAATATCCATTGTGAAAGTCTCTCATAAGAAAAATAGTCCAAATAATGGTTGCATTCTACTGTTCTTCATAGATATTTTGTGTAGTGGCAATAAAGTAGATTCCAAAATAAGAGTGTTCTTCTGTTTATACGGGTTTCAGGTGTGGGTGTGTCAAGTGGAAGTCTTGTGATGGGTCAGGTGTGAGTCATCAGTGAGAGTCTTGTGATGGGGAAAAGAGTCTTGTGATTACATCAGGTGACGGTCATTGGGGGGAGGACTTGCATGGGTTGGTTGAGGGTTGGTACTGTCTCTGTTGGCTGTGTGGTTGATATGGATTCTGAGAGGTTCGTAGGCTGGTTGCAGGTCAATGTGTCGGATGGAATTGCTTGTGAAGTGCCAGGCTTTGATGAACACATGAGTATGGTGGGTGGTAGCATGGCCAATGATTTTTGTGTTGCTCCAATCAAACTGGTGCTGTTTGGTGTCAGTCTGGGTAGAGATTAAGGATTTGGGATCATGGTATTTGACTGTCAGCCAGTGTTCGTGGATACTGGTTTTTTTATTGATGTGATGTTTGTCAATTAAATATGTCAGGTCTTGGAAGTACCTTTAATTTCCTTGCAAATTGCCTGAATCCATGTGATACGGTAGGATTTTGTGAGGCTGGAGTGGTCTGCCATGCAGCAGGACATTCATGTTTTTTGAGAGGGGGGCATCCATGTTGGTGGAACATGGTTCCAACAATGCCAAGCCTAAACTCAAAGTATTGCAGTGTCTTCCATGCCATGATCTGCTGCTGCCTTTGCTCCTCTGAGGCTAATTCTTCCACTGGAATTTCTTTGATTTAATAGAGATGCAATAGATGAAATACAAATCACAATTTATGATGAATATACCATGTTTTCCAAACAATTTTATTTTTCCTCATTATTCATTCCATGTCAGCAAAAGTCCAGTAAGGGTTGTCAGATACAAGTAATTATCAATTTTAACTTTGATCAAATAAGCCAATTATATATTCCTTCCTATTCTTTTAACTATCTTATCCTTCAAATAAAATCCCACATCTTAATTTCTTGCCACTGTTTTTTTTAATCCTTCCCCAGAAGATCTTTCAAACCTTAGCAAATCTGTTTTGTAAATCTGATAAAGAAATTTATCCTTTTTGGGGAGATCAGTTCTCAAAAAGTCCTTCAAAACTTTCATAGATGTCTTTTGTACATTCAATGGTGGGGGGGGAACCCTCTCTCTCTCCTTCCCTCCCCCTCCCTTTCTGTGTATTAATTGTATATTTCCTTTATTTACAACTTCTATACATGGCACTAAAACATCATCCATTTCATTTGAAACTCTAATGCATCCTTTTTTGGCATTCTTCCTTTCTACGTTTATTTCCACATCCAAGTTAATTTCAAACTTATCCAATGCCTCCTATTTTTCTTCCATTGCATCCTTAACTGTCCATTTATCAGTCATTTGCAAGAGTTTCGAAGACTATTTGTCAAAAATCTTCATAATTTTTTCATACTTTCCATCAAATAGCTCACTATTAAATTATTTTCTTCCATTCTTTTGTTATCCTATAGCTCCGCCTAGTGTCCAACTCCAGTCCAACTCCGCCTAGTGCCCAACTCTAGTTTCCAACATTTAAAGTCCCATTATCTTATTTTGGCTGGTAAAAAAGTAAACTATGCCACTTTCTCATGAGAAGAAATTTTCTGAAAAGTTAGTTGTAATTCCAAGTCCATTTGAGATCTTAATCCTTTGTTAAATTGTTTAAAATCCATATTCTAAGTATGCTTTTGATAATTAATCCAGAAAACAATATTTTTCAAAAGTTTTTAAAATTATATTTAAACTTTCTTTCCCTAAAGTGAAGGCAACTCACCCAGTGAGGGCAGTATAACGTCATTCTGAAGAGTATTGGAAGCTAAAGCATATGAAGAACGGTTGCAGGAACTGGGTATGTCTAGTTTAATGAAAAGAAGGACTAGGGGAGACATGATAGCAGTGTTCCAATATCTCAGGAGTTGCCACAAAGAAGAGGGAGTCAAACTATTCTCCAGGGCACCTGAGGGTAGAACAAGAAGCAATGAGTGGAAACTAATCAAGGAGAGAAGCAACTTAGAATTGAGGAGAAATTTCTTGACAGTTAGAACAATCAATCATGGAACAGCTTGCCTCCAGAAGTTGTGAATGCCCCAGCACTGGAAGTCTTTAAGAAGATGTTGGATAGCCATTTGTCTGGAACAATATAGGGTTTCCTGCCTAAGCAGGGGGTTGGACTAGAAGACCTCCAAGGGCCCTTCCAACTCTGCTATTGTATTGTATTAATTTTTCTAAACCAATGGGGGAGGGGAGCACCAATAAAAAGTGATTAAGAATTCAGGTTCAGTCAAGTTTAATGTTCTTTAAAATGGCTGCACTAATGACTGTGAGCAAATATAGTGCCTTTCTCAAATCCTGGCTGCTTAATCCAAAAGCAAACTGCAAAAAGATAATTCCTGCAGTTTACTCACAAGAAACGGCTTTAAGGAGTCACACAGGCTATCTTAAAGATCTTTCCCTAATCCAGAGAGAATTTTGGCAGCCAAAATCCTGCCTCCTGCACTTATCTCTGTCATAGTCCTGCCCTACTGCAAAGTAGACATTTAGCTCACCGTGGCTCTCAACCAGAAGTCTGATAAAAGTACTATATTTGACTCATCTGAAATGGCTCCTGTTTTAAGGAAATTAAATAATTTTCTCTGCACTTTAAATTATAAATATGATAGATAAGTAGCTAATAGCCTTGTTATGTTGAAGTATAGTCATGACAGACTTCAGAGGGAAGTCAGTAGTTTTTTGTGATTGAACTAAGGTATTTTTTGTATTTCATTTGTCAGAAGATGGGCAAAAATCATCAGATTTATTTTAAAAAACAAACTTAAGTATTCTGAGCATGCCTAGATATTTTAGGACAATTTTTTTGAGGGGAAGTGGATGATAAATACAATGGAAAATAATAAAAAATAGGTTCTGCTGTGTACCAGAATGGAGAGTTGAGCCCTGCAATTCTAAGCATTTCCCAATCTCCTTTTCCATAAAGCATTTTTAACTTCAGAATTTATTTGGAAAATCAATCAATCAGAATAGAGCTGGAAGAGATCTTGGAGGTCTTCTAGTCCAGCCCTCTGCTCAAGCAGGAGAGCTTCCAGTGACGAACCACTTACAATTTATGAAGGTAAACTGTTCCACTGGTTAATTGTTCTCACTATTACGAAATTTCTCTTTAATTCCAGATTATTTCTCTCCTTGATTAGTTTCCATCCATTCCCCTCACACATATGTACTAGTTGTTTCGGGCTCTAGGGGGCAGTGCTCATCTCCATTTCAAAGCCGAAGAGCCAGCACTATCTGAAGACACCTCTGTGGTCATGTGGCTGGCATGACTAAATGCCGAAGGCGTACGGAATACTGTTATCTTCCCACCAAAGGTGGTCCCTATTTTTCTACTTGCATTTTTACATGCTTTCAAACTGCTAGGTTGGCAAAAGCTGGGACAAGTACGGGGAGCTCACTCCATTACATGGCGCTAGGGATTCGAATTACTGACCTTTCTGATCAACAAGCTCAGCATCTTAGCCACTGAACACTAAGGAATTAAGCAAAATTAGAAACCAAGAAATTAAAAGCATCTACAAAACTACTTCAGAAAATTTTCTTTCAGGAAATTCAGTTTTAACACAGAAAGCAAATCATCTTTAGGAGTTAATGCATACGAGAAAAAGTTGTAAAAAATGTTCTTGTTTCATCCTTCAAATAGCTTGGTACAGCACAGATACAACTCTCCCAGTAATTTCATGTGAAAACCTGCAATTAATCTTTTCTTCCTTGAAAGCTCTTGCTAGACATTTAAATGAAAATATTTTTTCTAGTGGCTTTAAAATACATTCTAGTATATTTAGGTTATATTCTCAGATAATATCAGAAGCACAATTATATTGAAATAGAGTCATTCAAATAAGTTGAGGACATGGTATATAAATAGGTTACAATTTGGTGTTTTAATATAGGTTGCAATTTAGGTTACATAGCCTTTCAGCTAGAGCTGAGCAAACTGTATTTCTTAACGTTATCTTGTATTTTTAACAGTAATATATTACACTTATTTCATTAGTTGCTGTTATAATAGAGAAAAGTCTTTCTTCTGAGGGCTCATGATATTAATATTCTTTCTTTGTATTTTTTAATGACTGCTCCAGAAAGAGGCAAACAAACAGCTACTTAAGTATAAATATTTACTACTTAAGCAACAGTTGATCATAGTTATGTTATAAATTCTCAAAAGTATTGTGTTTTTATTAATGCTTTCTAATAAATAAAGCAATGCTTATTTTTTAAGAGTTTTATTAGAGTTTTTTGTTGCTTGGAATAACAATCAGTTGTCTTTTGAGAATAGCTTATAAGCTTATTGTAAAGCTTTCCTTTTTACGTGCATTACAAGATGCATCTACATAATTGTTAGGCAGAGGATTTCCTTTTACTGAGGCAAAATGACTGTGCTGTATTTACAGTTTATCAGACTGAACATTAACAATGTGTTTGAATGTTCATGCACACTTAGTAATTGTTTTGTTAGAGTGAATAAAGAAGTATGTAAGTCAAAAGGAATGCATAATAACAAATATAGGGTTTACTGCTGTGAGGCAAATTCAGGACGTATGGTTCAAACAGTGTGTAAAGAAAGTGTATAATATATATTTCAGATAAACTCTGTTAACAGACAGGGATTGAACTTGGTTACTTTATTCATTCATTCATTAATTTGATTTATACCCATCTTTCTTTAAATAAATATTGCCATTGGAAGTCTCATAATATGGAACTTACATTTTGGAAATGTTTTCTCATTCAAAGGGATTATTTTTTAAAAAAATCTTCAATGATTGCAAGTTTATCTACAGAATAGTTAAATTCTCAGTATTGTTTGTTTTAATGTCCATTTACATTAGATGTGAAGAGTGTTTTGCTATTACTTGCTTAAATACAGCCAGCTTTAGCTATCCTTGAAAAGCATTTGGAAATTTCAACTGGTGCATAGTGTGGAGACACAGGCAGTTATTAGCGTCCGTAGAATGATCTATGTTACATCACTGCTCGGTGAGCTGCGCTGGCTGCTAGTCTGCTTCCGGAGGCAATTCATTCCAGGTGTTGGTCATTATCTTTAAACCCCTGCATGACATGGGTTCAGGTTACTTAATGAACCATCTCACCCACTGGGACTGGCCCATCTCACCTGTGTTGGCAGAGGAGGCATGCTGTAGGCCCTAATAGTCAAGGAATTCTGACTGGCAGAGTCCAAGAGAAGCACCTTCTTTGCTGTGGTTCCTGCCCTTGGGAACATCTTACCTTGTGAGGTGAGATTGGCTCTCACCCTTCTTACCTTCTGCAGGAGCCTGAAGACCTGATTTCACCAGATAGCTTTGGGGAACCAATGGGAATATTTCACACTGGAAGTCACTGATGAATTAGGAGGCAACACCATCCCCATTTTAATTTATAATCATAATTTTATCTTGATTGGGATTTCTATTGTTTCAGAGATATTTATTGTTAGGACTTTAATGCTCTAGGCTGCAGTAGTTTTATTATGAGATGGACAACAAACACATTCAATAAATAAAATAAAATAAATAACAAGTTGCTGTAAAAGTATTTAAATAATTTTTTTTAGGATTAAAGCTACAGTAAATGAAATTTTTATTAGCAGTATGTTCTTTGATTCTTGTGAGACTACTTGACTATAAGATTGAAAATGGAAAATTTGCTTTACTGCAGAGGTTCCCAACCCCTGGTCTGCAGCCTGCCGCTGCACCACTGCCCCTTGGAAAAGTACCAGGGCGAGCAAGCAAGCATTGAAAGCTGCATTTGTGCAAGCAGTGCATGTGCATACAAAACCACTACACACTGCTGCTGCCAGTCTGCAAAGCCAGAAAGATTGGGGACCACTGTTATACTAGTATGTAATTTTATTAGACAAATTGCAGTCTAATAAATAAGACAATAATAAGACAAATTGCAGTTTTATCTCCTTTGGTTTGTTTTAACGTACATTAGAGAAAAAATATCCAATGGAAGGCGAGGTATACCTGGAAAAAATATATTTAACCTCTTTCATAAACTTGATTCTATAAACCAGGAGTGTCAAACTCAAGGGTGGCCCACGGAGTGCTTAGATCTGGCCCATGGGGGCCACCCTGGAAACAGTGAGGGACCAGCCCACAGTGCCTCTGCCAGGCTCCCAAGCTCTGTTTCTGGCTGTGACGGCCTCCTTCTTCTCCAAGGAAAATGGTACCCGGGAGAGCCACAGTTGTCCCTGATATGAGTGACATCGAACAGGCAATGCCCACTCTGGCCACACTCCGGGCCCCTGACGTCAAACACAGCCCTGATGCGTCCCTCAACGAAATTGAGTTTAACAATCCTGCTATAAATTATTACAACCTCCCCTCCAAAGAATTGGACATAATTTTATTTGTTTATTTTTATTTTATTTATCAAAATTATATAGCAGCCCATCTTGCAGATATGACTCTGGGCAGCTATATACATCTTAAAATAACCATAAAAAGTAAGAAACATGCATATAATAAGATCAGATCATTATTATTGACTATCTTTATACTATAACTAGCTAATTTTCCTATATATATTCATAGTTTTATTGAATCTTCGCTATTATTTACAACTTTTCTCCTCCTTTTGCCTGTTTCATAACTATAAGGATATGAATGAGGCTAGCTAGTGTTGGTTTGCTAATCGTATGTTTGAATTGAGAGATCTGTTGAATAGATAAATTCTCACTAAACGTAACACTGTTGGTAATGAATTAAAACCATGATGGAGCAATACTTATAAAATACCTTCCAGTGTTAAATTAGCCATTCACTGCGAAAGCAGCTCTTTGCATTTGAGATAGAGATGGGATGCTTGATCTGTATCTTCTTTGCTGCATTACCTCAAGTTTTTATAGTCTATCACTGTTGATAGGCATTAGTGATTTAAGAAACGGTGAATAGCATGCTTGTTGACTAACACCAGTCAATTCTTAACTGAACTATTTTAGTGCCAGATCACTTGGCAGGTAACATTTAGTGTGTCTGTGTGTGTGTCTGTGTGAGTGTGTGCTTATAGCAATGCAACTCTGTGTGTGTGGAGGGGGGAAGGATTGGTGAATACATTAGATACTAAGGTAAAAATCAGATTGAGCATAGTTATGAAAGACAAATTTGCAAAGGCTAATTGATGTTTTGAAGAGTAAAGATTGAGACAGGAAACTGCTTATCATGAAATGTTTTCACTTGTTCGTGCAGTTCTGTTTTTTAATACAAATTAAAGCAGTCCCCTCCTCTCCTCTACCCATGCATCGTCCCTAATAAAACTGCAGTACAAACTAGATGCTTGAAAGAAGCTTGCTTATTCCCCACACTACTTCTCTTGTCTTGTTTTACAGCCGGCGCCAGCCTGAAAAAACCAATTCAGATGCTTCCTTATTGGCATTAACTTTCCAGGCTTGGCTTTTACTGAAGAATTTGTAAAAAGGAGCAGCTGTTTGCCTTTTCTAGCTGAGCGTGGTTTTTTTTTTCCTGTTTCCATTGCTGCTTTCTTATTGGCTGAAGCAAGGAAGGAGGGAGGGTTAGAGTGAAGTAAGCTGTGAACTCTGTGAATGTAGTTGGACTAGTTTTTTGAGGAGGATAGGAAAGAGGGTGAGCTATCGAGGTCGGTGCTAGCAGCTTCCAGTTCTCTTTCTCTCTCTTTCTCTCACCATCACACCACCCCTCTCCCCACTTCTCTTTCTGTCTCTCTTGAACATGGTTGGGGATCATTGTAACCACAGCAGTGAAAGACCTGTACTTTCTCAAACTCCCAAAACTGGAATAAGTTGCAAAATGGTTCTACAAGCAGTAGGAAAAGTATTAAGGTAAACACTGTTTATACTTTTTTTCTTATATCTTATTCTGCAGTAGATGTGGTACTAATTAATTCATGGGATAATCTGCCCCTTTTTGATACTTAATGATAAAACCACCATTGATTGAATCAGATTAAGGGGGGGAAGCAGATTAAAAGGGCAGGATACCTCGAAGAAATAAGTTGCAAGAAAGTTTTTTTTTAAAAGATTAAGTTAGTCAATGCCTCACATTTAGGAGAAATAGCTATACCTTTAGTAAAGATGATATTAGTTTAAACAGTTTGAATTTGTCCCAAATATTTTCTGTTATTTAGTATTCAGAATCAAAAGAGGAGCTTACCTTTCAAGAATGCTGATGTTTAAATACTCCATTTGCAAATGCCACTCACATGAAATGAGAGAAATAAATTGACATGTTCTTATAACAGTTGATCCTTTCTAAATGTTAAAATAAGTTATGTTGTATGCAGTGTCTTATTCTTTAAAATTGACTTCAAGTTTCCTAAAGACTTTTATTTCTGATGTTTTTATTTATAAATGTATAGCAAATCCAAAAACAGGTTTTTGGAACAGAACGCAAATACCTAAAAAAACTAAAAGAGATGAAATGATAAAACATGCTGAAAGTATGTATTGATTCATAGAAAAGTGTAATATAACATTGAGCTGTGAGATAAGGACAGCTTTTTGATGGGAGAATGTACTTGCCCATTGTGACTGTACACAAATTCTTTTGTAGACATTAAAATGGAAAGTACTTTTCCGCTGGAATAAATCTTACTTAAATGAAATGCTAATGTGTTTTTAAACATTGGTAGTTTTTATTGTAAGACATCTTGTTTTGGTCAGGTTTGAATGGGCTGTTTTTATGTCAATTGGTGTGAATTGTTAGTTAGAATATCATCTCTGTGTGTGTCTACTTATGTGTTTGTGTGTGTTGGGGAGAGGGTATGGCTACTGTGATTGCCACGTGATGCTATGAAGATGACTCTTATATTTAGGCTTTTTGGGATAACTGGATAATTTCTTTAGAACCTGAATTTCTGAAGCAGTAGGAAGCTTCTAATTTGCTTTATTGCTATTCTGAGATTCAGTGCACAACAGTAATGTCTGTAAAGATGCAGCACTCCTTTTCCTCCTCCACTCTCTATTTCAACGTGTAGTCTTCTTTGATTGACACCTGAGGAGCTTACATGGCAAAACTATAGCTCCAACTTTGTAAATTTGGCTAAAATGTATACACAAGTTGCTGTGGAACAGTGCTGATACACGTGGCTTAGAAAATCAAGCATATATCATTTCTGTTTTGGAAGTTAGCATTTTTAAAAAAATGCTGATTCTTTCCTGCCCTGTTTATGGTATTTATGCCATGGAAATGACATGAATTTTTTTACTCCACGTCAGTAAATTGAAATTAACATATTTTCCTATAAATCATAATTTTTGTCATCAGCTGCATTACTTTTTGTATGAAAGTGACCGACCCTGACTTGTACGCTTAGTAGCTATGACGTGGCCAATGGAAAAAATAGCAAACTTGCCAGTTATAAAAAGCACCATAAATTGTGAATATAACACTAATGACTCGGTACAGAATATCTTACAGGGTGTTAAATGCAATGACTCTGTTCTGAGGTGGAGTTGTGGTTTGCCTGATAGTGTGCGCTGCCATTTTTTTTGCTGAATCAAACTAATTAAGAAAGAAGAAAAAGATGATAGCATCATACAGTCATTGTGTCCTTCTTAACTACCAGACACCTAAAGTTTGCATTTGTGTTACAGGTTCACTTAGAGAACCTTGGCCTAGAAAATACATATTCCAGTACATTATAAAAAGTGATACGTTTGACTCCTCCTTTTCTCTCTTTCCCTTCAATATTTAGGAATTTGGTATTCTGAGATGCGTAAAAAATTGGCATAATTCAAAATGAGGCAAAATCATATCAAAACAAGAACAATAGCAAAAAGCTTCCAGCTCTAGTGTTTGCTAAGACATTTTTAAAAACATGAGGGTGTCTTGTGAAATCAGAGGGGAAATGGTAATTCAGCAACAGGTTTTCAACCCCTTGTGGACAGTCTTCTCTTCTCTGTGATCAAGAGCAACAGAATAATATCCAGGAATGAGGGAATCTTGAAGATGTGCTTACGGGATTTAATTTATAGAAGTAACTGAATTCAATTTTTTAAATCACTGAATGTGAGTGCTCTTGAGATAGAATTTGTCTATTTGTGTGTGTTTCTGTAGCCTTAAGCAATGCGTATGATTAAATCAAAGAAAAAATGTGGAGTATTTCTTTAGTTCATTGGGCTTTTCAAAGAGGCAATAGAACAGATTACAAACTGCAATTTCAAATGTGCTCAGATACGCAAGTTAGATACCAGAAAGATCAGAAAGAGACAATTCTTTGCAGATTTCACTGTACTATCAAATTCTGCTTGGAATAATTAATTAGCAGGATTGATGAGACAAATGTTCAAGAGTTCTGTTAGAGCAAATAGACAGTAATCAGAGTATTAGAAAAGGGGCACAAGGAAACAATTAACATATAAGGGTCCCAAAGAATAAACACATGAATAGAATCGGTTAATATTTTATAATCTGATTCCATCCGGATGTGTCATAGACGATTCACAAGATTCTCAGACATGTCTATCACCTGGAGGGAAATAGTTTTGAATATGAATGTCAATGATGGTGGATTGTCTCTGACAGTAACATTCAAAATAATTTTTTCAGTAACATTTTTAAAATGTAGATTTGTTGATTTGATAATTTCTATATTGCTTCTTTTGGGGGCTCCATTAAATTGTCATCACAGAATACAGCTCTGAGTCTGAAAATAGGTCAGCTTAAAATCAGTTTAACACATCAAATCAGCCACACATTAATTATATAAAAGTTGGAATGAGTTGCCTTTGTTAAAGTATTTGCTAAGAGAATTAAAGAAGAGAGATCAAGAGTCTTCAGAGTTATCTTTTTTATGCAATTAAAAACACGTGTCCATCCCAGTATTGTTTATATTTATCCACTGTTACTAGAACATTTTTTTCACCTAGATTGATTTAAAATAAAAAGTAAGAAACAGAATTTCGATGGTTGCCAACAGCTCAGGGGAGGAAGCCAATCAATTTATATCTTCAATAGTTAACTAAAATAAGTTATTTTTTGAACCTGTAGTTTTATACTACTTTTTATTGAATGTTAAGTAGCTGTAAATAAAAGACAGTATAGTACTGAAACAGGTTATTTCTTTAATATTACAGCTTCCCATTACATTATTTAGTTGCAGAGTCTGATGGGATTTTATGAAATATTAATTCTGCTGCATTGATTAAATAATTAGTACATTAAAGTAAAGCAGATGAAATATCCTTGAAATAAATTACAAGCAAGTTGTTATTCCATATTTATTTAGTTATATGTCTAGCTTTCTTCTTGTAATAATAACATTTTTAATGAATATAACTTCTGCCTTCTAGAACTTTTCCCCGCAATACATAATTAGAAATAATATAAAATCATTAGCAATCCTACTGGGTAGGTATGTACAGGCCACAATCAATTTTATAATAATTTGATGTAACAATTTAATTGAAAGTAAAAGATAAAATATTTGAAATAAAACATTCTACTTATTATGAAGTAATTCACTTATTACATACTTATCCAGTTTAAAACAAGTTTCTAATAAATCTTTGTTTAAGGAATACATTAAAATTTATCTCTAATGGACCATCTAATGTCTCATTTAAATAGCAAGAAGCTTAAATAAAACGCTCTCTTTCCCAATATGATCTACTGATTAACTCTGCTAGAAAACTAATAATATAGAAAGTTGTTTAAACAGTATTTTTTTTTTTTTAAAAAAACAGGAGACCAGTGGGCAAAATGTAATTTGGGAGTTGTCTGAACTATTTTTATCATGTTCTGTTCTTTTCTCAAACTTTCCATTTGCCTAAAATAGTTCAGCAACCCAAACATTTGACCGAGCAAATTATTGTCTGCAGCTGGAGTTCTGCATCTTTTAATCTTTCCAAGTTGAAATTTGATTTACTTTTTATTAGAAATACATCAAGTAGTACATACCTCATTGGTAGAAAATTGGCAGGAAGGCAAAATTTATTTAAACTGATGAAAAAAGTTTAAGCAAAGTTTATGGAATAGTTGTGCATAATGGATGGATATATATTTGATGATTAAATTAAATATTTTGCTTCAGGTAGCTCAACTGTAAACCTATTAAATAATGCCACAAAAAGTGTATTTGTTTCTGTTTACTCATGGTTTGCTTGTGATTCCTATTATTTCTTTTTAGACAGAAACAAAATTTGTAGACTACTAGAATGGAAGGCATGATAAACTACTGATTATCCAATCCTTTTTTTGTACAACCTAGAACTGCTTGGGGAAAAATATCCAAAATTTGATAGTTCACTGAAGATAAATTGATTTTTCATAGTGAATAAAATGATATGGTATAATAAGCCTGGTTGAATAGGCTCAGCAAGTATCGATAAAAGAGACAGCCTCTTATCTGCTTTAAGGCAAATCTTCTCTAGAGTCTTTTGCCTCCCGCCTTCATCTTTTGGGGCAGGCTTAAACCCCCTAAGGGGTTGGGAAGCTTTCTTGATAGACTTAGAGCTCGGCTTTCTAGAGGCTTTAGAGGCTTTCTTTCTTTCTAGCCCCATTTTAGAGGTTCCAGCTACATCTCCCTGCTCAGATCAGCTCCAGTACTGTTGCCTGCTGTCCCCATGTTTGACTGGGGAGCTAAGAAGTTGTTGTCAGGCAGAATACAACTTCGGCTGTTTGGAGGCTTCAAAAAGGAGTGAGGTTACTGCCGCCAGCTGGCTTTAAATGGGGCTGAATCCACCTAAAAGGTCCACTTGCTATAAGAGTACCAACTCCACAAGCCTCTACAAGAGCGATCACCAGTTTTAAGATTGAAAACTAAAGAGCGCAAAAGCTCTCAAAAGTGGCCACTGCTGTCAAATTCAATCTGAAAAAAGATGCAAAGCCTCGATCCTGTAGCCACAGCTCACTGAGTGTCCTGACAGCCCAAAACAGCCCTGTAGCTCAAACGTGGTCAGAGTGCTAGACAATGCTAACCGCTTTTTAAAAACCTCGCTGAAAGGACTTAAACAGCAGATCACTCGACTCTACAGATAATGGCAAACCTCTATTTTCAAAGCTGCAAGGAAGCCCTTCAGGGCTACTACTGAATGAAAAATCCCAGCGACTCTACCTAGGAGAGGGTAGAGCTGGCAGTAATCACAGATGGAAAGAATATTCACAAATGTCAATTGAACATGAATAAAAGTCCTTTTAGTAAGCAATTAGAGGAGAAGGAAGAACACGTCCTATCCACGCTGACATTGAGTCAAAAGAAGGGGAGCCGTGGCAACAAGGGTGCGGTTTAAAAGTTGTGACAGACTCAGTCCAATCGGTGTACAGATGATGTCAACCCAATCCTGGATGCTATCTCTATCAAGATGGAAAATAATGTTTTCTTTAAAATATTTTTTTAAGTTCAATAATTTGAACTTTTCCCGATCTCTTGTTTCTGGAGTCTTAGAATGTAACTAGAATAAAAATGAGGGCTGTTTCCATTGCCATGGAGTAATAAATCTGAATTTTGTAAGTTTTGAAAATATGCTGAAAGAGAATGAAAGTGAACAATAAATTTAAGGTTTGGCAACTTTATCAGCAGGTGGCATTTCCCTGGCTTCCCTTACTTGGGCTTAAAAAAATAAGCAGAGTCAGGCACTTGGATAGGAGCTCTTCGAGGAATATTTTAGCTACAGGGTAGAACAGTATGTTGATAAAATGTCACAGAAGAAAATGATATCAACCTTCTTCTGTACTGCTGCCAAGAAAATTACAACATGGAGCTCGGCTTGAAGGAAATTTTATCTTTACTTTTAAATTATCAAAATACTTGGAATGAAACTCCCTATATTTCTAAGAATTGTGTATGCTTGCAAGTCCTAAGGGCAAACCAGCTTTTTATATATTTTATGGTATGTCCAGAAAGATAATACATATTGATAAAGTGAAACATCATACTGTTTAATAGAATTGCTTGAATCTTAAAGAAACAGTATTGCCTTGTCAGTCGTCCTGCCAGAAAATTCAAGATTCCTTGTGCTTTGAATGCCAGTCCTATCAAGTCTATATGGTCACCTTCATGTTCAGGTGTTGTTTGATAATAGACTGCTCGTTTTATCCAGTAATGGATTAAATACTGACAGATGGTTAACTAGAATATCCATATGCTTCCGGCAGTTTTTTCATATATTGGCTTCAGTATACAAATGCCAAAGGGCCAACTTGGAAGAATCCTATTGCTATTGTCACATGGTGAATGAGACCAGATGTGGTGGGGAGATATGGAAAATGTCTGAATTTCCTCTGCTCTCATAAAACAAACCAATTTGCTTCAGTTTGGAGCTCTTTCCATCCCTATTTGGCTTTTCTGGCAAGACCAGGCAAGTTTGAGCTAAAGACAGGCCTATTACCTGTTCTTTTGCTCTAGGGAGTTTAAAACAACAATAAGACGGCTGATCTCAGCTGACATGTTGTGCCGTGTTGAAAATATTTAGCCTGCAGAAGACTGTAGAACAGAGAACATACGTTCTGAGAAGCTGAGCTGTCTTGGATGGAACAGTGGATAGTAATAGGTGAAGATGGGCATTTTTGGTCATCAGTACTGTAGCATCATCATGGAATTGGGTCGGTCGATTTTCATTGCAATTATGAACAAAAAGATAACCTTTCATACATCTTGTTTTAATATGATTGTTCCCCCTCTTTCCAGTTGCTAAGTTTTACTGTTTGCAGTTGACCGGTGTGTGTACCTTTGTTGCACCACAGCTAAAGTAAATGGTATCACCATCTTGGACCAGTCTTCAGAATGGCATTTTTAAAAATATGTACCTATTCACATATTTAAAATATTATTATTATTATCTATTATATAATTCATGACAGCCAATATGTTTTTATTTGTTTGAGGCTGACAAATCTTTGGATTTAACACATCTTGTATCATTTCGCTCAACTCATTTTTAAAGCCAATAAAATTGCTGCCTGATTGAATCATGATGTATTTAGTATAGCTTCGATAAGCAAATGTGCAAACTTAACTGCCTTTTTTCAGCTGAATAATGCTTAAAAATAAATGCAAAATGGCAGCAATTTATTGCCATTTGATAATAGTTGTAGCTACTACTTTAGTGAAAAGGAATATAGACAAGTTAAAAGATGAGTAAGTTTATCAATACCTAGATGATACAGCCATTTTTCCTACTTTTTCAGAAACAGAATAGTTTTCTTTTTCATTGTCATCTTTCCAAAATATGCTGTATGATATGTCCCTTTAAACATTTGCTTGATACCATAAGTTCTCATAAACAACTCATTGACTCTTGTCCACAGCTGATACAACCCTCTGACTGGCAATATATGTGTGAGTTAAAAAAAGTAGAATGTGTTTCAGTGCAGAATAAAGGGGAATCCTTACAGTGCTATTGTCTTTCAATAGGGGCCAACTGTAGCCCTTCATAATGGGAAACCTGTAACATAAATATTCTATCTTTATTAATATGTACCTTTTAATCAGCATATGGGCAGCATGCTTAATGAGAAATGGCAATGGGATATCAATCTCGTGAGGTGGTATAAATTAGTTATTTTGCATTGAAATAAAAGTGAATTATTTCCCTGCTAATCCTTCCACAGTAGTATATTTTGCGTTCATGTCTTTACCATTTTGCTTCCAGAGTATCTGAAAGATAACATGTCCCGTTAATCCAGACTATTGGTAGTCTTTCCCAAGGATGATAGAAGTTGTAATCCAAAAGATGATATGCTGTTAGTTTGAATATTGAGTAGGCTTTGCCTTAGCAATAACAATAGCAATAGCAGTTAGACTTATATACCGCTTCATAGGCTTTCAGCCCTCTCAAAACAGTTTACAGAATCAGCATATTGCCCCCAACAATCTGGGTCCTCATTTTACCCACCTCGGAAGGATGGAAGGCTGAGTCAACCCTGAGCTGGTGAGATTTGAACCGCCGAACTGCAGCTAACAGTCAGCTGAAGTTGCCTGCAGTGCTGTACTCTAACCACTGCGCCACCTTGGCTCTCATTTTGTATCTTCTGACATCAGAGCCCTTGTGTAAAAGTTACATTATTATGATTGGCAGCACAATCAGCCAGATATTTAGACTGGATTAGGCATTTTTATTCACTTATCAGTCCTTGTCAAGCACCTGAAATAAACAGATATTGTTTAGTAATATTAAGCTATTGTCACAGGATGTAAACTGTTCCAAGTAAAGCTGCATTTTGCAATTGACAGATGGTGTTTTTGTCAGTGCTGATATGATGTTCAAGAGGTGCTTCAGATGTTTTAGGATGGTACCCAAAGTACTATTGATACTGTCTTTGCTTTCTTTTGCCACAGTCGCTCTGCTTGTACAGTATTTGCAGATTATTTTGTCTTTTGTGATTTTGTCCAGTTCTTTCTCTTCTTCAAGTTCTGTCTCCAGGTTCTGACGTGCCCACTATCCAGTTTGTTTTGGCATTATTATTATTGTTGTTGTTGTTGTTGTTGTTGTTGGTGTTGTTAAATAAGAGGTATTAAGTGGCAGGTGCCTGTCTGTGTGAATTCTATAGCTCCAGAACATTTTAGCTTCTTCATATTCTATTGCTTCCTCTATTTTGTAGTCCCACCAGTTCACATTTACAGGCAGATGGTACTGTTGCTAAGCAAGATGTATGTTAAGGAACTTTTGCCCCATTTTATGACCTTTCTAGTTGTTGACTGAATCACAGTAAGTAAATCACTTGTTAAATTAGTGACATGGCAGTTAATTGAATCAGGCTTCTCCATTGACTTTGCTTATCAGAAGGTCACAAAAGTTATCACATGATCCTGGGATACAATTGTCATAAATATAAATCAGTTGCCAAGCATCTGACTTTTCATCACATGACCATGGGAATTCTGCACTAATCAGAAGTGAAAAACAGTCAAGGTACTTTTTAAAATGCCATTGTAACTTTGAATGGTCCCTAAATGAACTGTTGCAAGTTGAGTATTACCTGTATTTACACACTGTATGTGCTACTCTTGTCTGTGTTAACAGTGGCTCAGTTAAGTGCAATTCCGTATGAGAAAGGATGGAAGGCTTGTTAAAATATGCAAGCCTTTTGCAATGCTAAATATATTTTCCTAAATTGCAATCAGTGTTTGAAAGTTTGGCATTCTTGTAGTTTACTTTTATTTTTTACGTTAGTGGGAAGGCTTAAAATATTAGAAGAGGGCTAATTTAATGCCACTGTTGTTGATCAGTGTAATTAGCAAGGTGAAAAAGTATAAGACAGACTAGACGTTTTAGGTAAAAATAACACTAGGCTGCATGTAAAAAATAGTTTCCTGAAAACAGAAAAGAATGGAAAGATCCTTTACCCATGATACACTAATTTTCTACTTATAGAGACTGCTTATGTGGAAGAACATTCCAAAATTGTATCTCTTACTTGCATTTTGAAGTATGTGACACTAGAGCTACATAAATTTAATTAAAATGATTAGATTTAAGTGTAGTGGCTGGGGGGGGGGGAGATTTATTTGACTAATTTAATTTAAAACATCTGTATCCTGTATTTTTACTGTGCTATTCCCCCTTTGTTTTCACAGGAAGGTTGTGTTGATCATTGTGTGTTCCCTTATACTCCCACTTGTTAGCATTTGCTTGCAATGTTCCCTGGCAGTGGCAGTGGCCTCTACATCCTGAAATTGTGGGTATTCCCCCCCCCCCAATCTTGATTCTTTGTGACTTTTATTGAAAAGTAACCCAAGAGTCTTTAATTCAATATACTTCATTCCAGAAATAGGAATGGAATCATTCTTAAATTAGTTCAATGTCATGCCTGGTGCAAAAGAGCCTTTTTTCATACTGAGAATGCTAGATTATGAAGTAACATTGTGGCACTTGGCCTCTTTCACAATCTTGCCAGGCTTCCCATTCAATCAGGCGCCAATGTAGCTATTGCCTTTTAAGGCAAAGTTTTGCTATGAGAATATGAAATAAAACCTTTTCCCTGGCATGGAAAGAACACTCTTCCTTCCTTCTCTTCCTAAATAAACTACCAATGAGGTTTTTTTTTAAGTGTTTTGTTTTTCTTTGTATTACCTTCTTTTATGAGGGCGATTTCACTGGGCCCACAATTAGCTCATGTCTAGAAAAGATACATTGGAAAAGGATTTCTGACTTTATGCAGCTCAATGAAGGAATTTGCCTTTTTCTTTTTCTTTTTGTGAACCTGCAGGAACATTTACTGGCTGTACCATATTGAAAATATTTTAGCTATTTTCCCTGAAGAGAAAATTCTGAATGGCACACTCATCTCTATCACTAGGGAACTTTGGTATAAAGCTGGCCTACCGAAAAAACAATTTAGTCTTGCTTCTGGTAGCAATAGTACTGGTATTTTCTTCTACCAAAGTACCCAATAGGAAAATTTAGTGAATACATGCTTGTACATGCAGTGGAATGCTTCTGGAATTTTTAGAAAACCAGTTTTGTTTTTAAACAGCAAGACATAGATAACCAGTTTCTGTCTGGGAGACTGAAGGAAATGAAAAGCAAGTACAAGAATGACTAATATGCAAATATGGGTGGAAACCATTATTTTTTTCATTGTTGCTTGCCTAATTAGAATAATAAAGTGCCAGCAAAAATTAAAGAGCAGATGCATTTAAATTTATGGATAATGGGATTATTTTTGTCTTGAAAGGCAAACAGCATTTTCAAAGGAAACAGAGGTGCTGACAATTCTACTAAAGGGACCTTTCCCCCAACCAATGTGCTTACCAAACATTCTGCTGTAGCTTTTTATTCACTACAGGGAGTTCTCAACTTACAACAGCTCATTTAGTGACCATTCAAAGTTACAGCGGCACTGAAAAAAGTGACTTCTGACTATTTTACACACTTATGACTGTTGCAGCATCCCCTTGGTCACATGATCAAAATTTGGATGCTTGGCAAGTGGTTCATATTTATGATGATAATAGTGTCCCAAGGTGAAGCGATTATCTTTTGTGACCTGACATGCAAAATCAATGGGGAAGCTGGACTCACTTAACAACTATGTTACTAACTTAACAACTGCGGTGATTCACTTAACAAAAAAGGCAAGAAATGTTGTAAAATGGGGCACAATTTACTTAACAAATTCCTCACTTTCTCACTAAATTTTGGGCTCAATTGTGTACATTACCCAGTTCAAATCCTTTTGGGCATTTCTTTTTTAAAAATATCTGTATGCCTTCAAGTGTTTTGATACTGAAGTATTTCAACAAAAAGATCTTTAAAATGCTTACCTAGAATCATCAGTAATTTTACTCCTTTCAGAAGCATAGAACTTTCCATGCCAAAGAGATTTAGCTTTTAACTGGTATGCTGAAGACTGCACTCCAAAAATGGGGAACATCAGGTGAGTGAAAGAGGTGGGCCCAAGATAATATTAAACCTGACTGAATATTTAAATTAAATGCAATAAATGCAGAAAATATGACTATTTCCTCTCCTTTTGTTTTTTTTTTACTTTTTGTCACAATAAAAACTACAATTTGGCCAGAACTTGGAGAAGGGTTTAAAGTGGTGGTAGATGACTATGAGTTATTATATGGAACATTTACTTTATTACATGGAATGTTTACAACTATTAACTTAATATTTTGTCTCATATCATTACTGTAAGAAAAAATAACTTCATTTTATTGTTAATGGGAGAGATGTTTCCTGTTGTTTAATTATTCAGTCACTTCTGACACTTCACGACCTGATGAACATCAGTTCACCAAGATTGTTTGCCAGTGATTGCTTCTTGTAAACTCGTGGACGTGATATCAGTGATAGTACCAGGAGATCATATCTTCTCTGGAGTCTTTTCTGAATTGCCTTTGACATTTTCAAATATCAGGGCCTTCTTCAATGACTCTTGTTTCCTTTATGTCCAAGATATTTTATGTTTTACCAAATGTTTTACTTTCGTTTCACTGAGTCCTTCTGGTTTGGATAGAAAGAGAAACTTTTACTCTTGCTTTTTTCTTACTTTAAGGGTGCGGAGAGGAAAAGGAAAGTCTAAGTAGGTGGTGTGAAAAACAGAATGAACCGTTGATGAAGGCTTTAGGAAATTGTGCATGTACCTTAGGAATGGAATGTATTGTGTACATTATTAGGAGGGGAAGTTAGAAGGGTTTGCTGTGGAAGCAGAGAGGCTGCTGGCCTTGGAACTAGAGATAAAGGTTGAGGAACTAGAGATACAGGGTGTGCTCTATATTTTCCAACATGTATATTAATAAACTACTCAAATATGTTGCTATAGCTTTCGAACTGCGAGCTTGCTCAAGAGCTTCAAAGAAAATATTGATAGTAATGGTACAGAGCTTGGTTGTTTGCTTGAAGAAGTTTCACTACCTCATTAGGCAATCTCATGGGGCCCTGCTGGGGTAATGAAGCATCTGCAAACGAACAGCCAAGCTTAGAAAGCATCAAGGACTCCACAGTTCAACCCTGAGCTATATATATTCCCTTATATATAATGGAATATATTGATAGGTTGAAAAATTGCTGCCGCTGCTTCTCACAGAAATGGTTCACCAACAAATGCACACTCAACAAAACCGCGCCGACAAAACCGCGGGGAGAAAAGCGTGAGTTCGAAATCGCACCGACGAATGAGCACAGAAGCATGCTGACAAAAGAGCGCCGACAGAAGTGTGCTCTAAATCTAACCCTAAAGGTAGCCCTAAACGTAACTCTAAACCTAACCCTGAACCTAACCCTAAACCTAAACGTAACCCTAATCCTTACCTTAACCGTAATGGCGCTTCTGTCGGCGCTCTTTTGTCGGTGCACTTCTGTGCTCATTTGTCAGCGCGCTGTCGACATTGTTTTATCGCCACGGTTTTGGCGCCGTGCTGTTGTCGGATGCACATTTGTCGGGTCACGCACAGAAATTAGTTTCAATATTTAATAATGTTTCATATTATTAAACATCTGCCTATCCCAGGTCCTTGAGAAGGAGTCATTCAATGGACAAAAATGAGCCAAATTCAATCTAACACATGTGTGATCAACCACAATTCTATCTTGCTTGCCCTCTCTGTTGTGTCTCTTTTACTCTCTGTTCCATATTCCTTCTTCTTTTGTCCCTCCTGGAGCCTTCCCACTTTGAGATATTCAAGCATTTTCTTGATTGATTTCCACACTACCATAGATCAAATATACTGATAGATGTGTTTTCCCCATTTTTTTTCATAGAACAATTGCTCAATAGGAAAGACAAAGCTAGTATGAATTTGCACAATTATTTGGTTGAAAAGAGCTCAGTCTGTATATGCATTGTAACCCCTCATTTAATTTAATCAACTTCAAGATCATTCCATAATCATGGACAGTGTTTTGGGGAGATTGTTTGAAGTGATAGTACTGATAAGTGGAGATAATTAACACTTTAGATCAATTTATTACCAGTCAAATATTTAAACCATTTGCATTATTGCAAAAGAAATTTAGATTGCTTAACATTGTGAAATGACAGTGTATTACATTAAAATATTTCTTGATTTCACAAATTGGTCAAGAGGCAATAGCAGCTAAAGTCCCCAATTATTGTCTATATTGGAATTTCTGTTTCTGTATAAACGCTTAAAGAGTATTGCTATAAGTCAATTTTAGTTAAAATCTCATTTTTACAAATTGATTACTAATCTTAAAGAATATGAAGTATATTTCTTTTGATGTTACTTCTAGTTAAACAAGGATTTTTTTTCATCATTTTATTCTCAGATAATATATGAGAAAGATTGGCAGTCTACTTCACTGTGCCAAAAATTTGAAATGGGTGAAGGGACACCTACTCATATGATATTACTTTGTCCCATTATTGCCACATTTTGCTTTAATATTCATAATTGCTGAAAAAATCAGTAATACCCTTGAATTATACAGTATATTAACAATTTGGATTGTATCAAGTGTTATGGCTTTGACAAGGATGGAGAATATAATAATCTGCAGTGTTAACAAAGACAGTTTAACAAATTTGGATTGTCAGTAGATTTCTGTATTAATTGACTTTTGATTAATATAATGGACCAAGGAATAGTTTTATTATATGTGGTCAAGGTTTAAAAATATGTATAAACTAGGAACAATTTTTTTTCATATAATGTATCTTCCTTTGTTTCATCCATCCATCCATCTATCCATCCATCCATTCCATCCATCCATCCATCCATCCATCCATCCATCCATCCATCATAAAACAGTAAAAAGACTTGATGGAAACAAGGTGAAAGGAAGTGATAGAACTATTAAGTATCAGTCAGGATACTTCAACAGCCAATTTTTTTTTTAAAAAAAAAACACTGTTAGTAGGTCAAATATATCATTGAAGAAGGCAGAATTGTCAGAGGTGCAGTTAGGATTGGGATTTCAAGATACTATCTCATTTTCTGCCAAAATGGCAAGAAATAATCCTTTTGTTTCTTAGCGGTTTACCACTGAAAATCCACAGTATGATTTCTGAAACCATATAAAAAGAGTTTACCTGTAGCCTGAGGACTCCAAGTTTCCTGTCCTCTTTGATGAATATACCTTAAAAACAATCAAACATGAAACCTAAGCTGTAATTGTGATGTGATTAGGTATATATCTGAGGTAATTAGAAAGCATTATGAATATGATAAGATGTATGTTAATTATCTTACTACTAACATTTCTCCAGATGTATTCTAAGCCGACATTTTCACAATACTTCATGTGTGTTTGTAATAAATTAAACAGCGTGATTTGTAAAGCTTTGGTGTATATCATTAAAGGTGAAACCATAACATGCCTGTTGAAATGGCATGTCACAGTGTTTTGGGTGATATCCCAGCATTCATCCACACCTGACAATAGCTATTCTGAAAAGCATCCCCCCCCCCCATTCTCATGTGATGTTTGGAGACTGCAGTGGCCGTGTTCAAATCGGGTATGCTCTTGCACGGCCTCTGGAACCTCTGGAAATTGTTTGAGAACATGGCATACTTTTGCATGGTGTTTGGAAGCTACAGAAGCCATGGAAGAGCATTCACTGGAGCTGCTTTAAGAATTATGGTCTTGTGAGATTAGGAGCTGCCTTAGGTTGGCGGCATGGCCTGTCAACAGACAGAGAACACTGCCTGAAGACAAGTGGCACAAGGCAGATCGTGGGGAACATACTCATGAGCAAGCTGTATTTTTTTAAAGTAAATGCTAATAGAAATAATTGTTACTCTTTTGTTGGGTGGAGTAGGGGCTATATCACACAAGCAGAGTCAAGTGAGGCATTTTCCAAATCTGTAACTAAGCCATCATTGTCACCTTGTCATCCAAGACTTCAGTAAGTCTAGTCTTAATAATTATAAAAATTACATTCTCAGCCAGTTTTTTACCCATAAAATGCCATACCATGCCATTCCACATCACATCACAAGGTTTTTACTTTTATTTTGTGTAACAGTTAATTAAACACAGAAAACCATCTGAAAATCCCCAAATCATGTTTTGAAATTTGCTAGAATCAATCAAAAAGACACAATATGTTCTTGTGACAGCAATAGTGTTCATTATTAAACTTTCATTTCTTTCTGTGGTAGACAAATTGACAAACAACGTTTCGTGTCAACCATCTTTTCTTCAGAAAGTTTATGTAGGAAACAAAGTTCAGTTCTGTGTATGATTCTTGAAGATAACCATTTGAAGTTCTGAGGAAAATTACTTTTGTGCCTATTTTCCTACTTGATTTAATGTTTATTTCCTAAATATTTTGACCTCCCCCCCAAGCACAAAATCCACAAATGAAGTTTCATCAGAATGTTATGCCTCAATGCATCATATGTAATATTTTGTGCTGTGGAGCTTGTTGTCCTGTAGAAACCAGCCAAAAGTGACTGTGGTAGTATATGAACATTATGCTAAGTTATTGTTATAATAGTTTATTGAATACATCACAGTAAGAAAAACTATGTAATAAAAATCAGTGGTTGGGTTCATATGACTTGTTAAGCAAAACCAGCCAAATTACATGATGATTTAATTATTATGTGAGTATAAGTATATTGAATTATGTAACTAGGAAGCATTGTTACATGTCATCTAGAATTTCTAGCATCTTGTGTTATGTGCTGTAGCTTACAAAATTTGTTAGATTTTCACCAATGGTTTGATGGTAGAATATATTAGAAGAGCCCTCTTCCACTTGGTGCTCATAAGATGTTTTAAAACCTGCTACATTTTTCCATTAGTCACACAGACTAGCATTTATGGTGGAAAACTTGGAGGACGTCGGATTGGGAAAGGTTTTATTATGATTTTACAGAAATTCTAGTAACTTTCCTGATCATTATCTGAAGTGTGTGCTTATATTTGTATACACACACCCTTTAATGTAGTCTTGATTTCTGGTAATTACATGGACAACTGTGCATTTACCTTGGTAGTGACTTTTGGGGAATAGTTTTGTCATTACATTTTTCCTAGGGCTTAAAGAGAATGACTGGTCCAAAGTCATCTAGCTGGCTTTGGCATAAGGACTCACAGATTCCCAATTTCTAGCCTGATACCTTTTCCCACTACACCAAACTGACTGTTGAAGTACATAAATAAATAAGTATATTTTTTGTTACTTATCCTTGAATTTGTCTCGAACTTAGAGGTACTGGGGAAAAAGGGGGGGAAATATTACAATAGGTTTATTTGCTTTCATGTTCTCCCAAATTGTACAACTCTGTCTATTTACCCTAGGATTGAACTCAGAATTTCTTTTGCTAATTGAGACATTTACTAAGTGAGTTTTGCCCCATTTTATTATCTTTCTTGCTGCAGTTGTTAAGTGAATCTGGCTTCCACATTGACTTTGCTCGTCAGAAGATCACAAAAGGTGAATTACATGATCCTGGGACAGTGCAACTGTCATAAATATGAATCATATGCCAAGTACCTGAATTTTGATTACATGACCATAGGGATGATGCAATGTTCATAAGAGTGAAAAATGGTCAAAAGTTACTTTTTTCAGTGCTGTTATAACTTCAAAGGGGTCACTTAAATGAACTGTTGTAAGTCAACAACTAACTGTAGTTTATTCTGGAACAACCAATATTTCTCATAAGGCTAAATTTAAAAAAAAATGTAATTTGGAAAATGATTGGATGGGAAGTCATGGAATTATAATTTGTTATTCTCAGTTGTGTTTCCAGGAAAATAACAAGCATATTTGGTACTTGGACTGCAGTTTGATATTTATACGAATTCCAAAGGGTGATTAGATTGCCAAATTCAAAGTTAAAAGATAAGATAGTTTGGAATTATGGAATGGATTATTCATCTTTTATATACATTTCAAATAAAGAACATCACCCCTGAAAGTAAAGGTCATCTGGCAAACTTAAATAGTAAATAAGACTAGATAGTCAATTGGAACAAAGACTATAACCATCTACTTTTAATAGAATTGTGATTTATGTAACTAGGTACCATATTTTTCGGAGTATAAGATGCACTGGAGTATAAGAAGCACCAAGGTTTTGAAGAGGCAATTTAAAAAAAAGTTTTTGCACTCTGCAGACCTCCCAAAATGGCCCAATTTTTTTTTCAGAAAAGGGCATGAATAGCCTTTAGGAGGCTTGTAGAGTGCTCCTGGGGGGTGGAAATGAGCAAAAAATGGCCTATTTTTTGCAAAAAATGGCCCATTTTTTCTCAATAAAAGGGCACGCATAGCTTTTAGGAGGCTTATAGAGTGCTCCCGGGGGAGGGGCAAAATTGAACAAAAACTGGCCTGTTTTTCACTCATTTCTGCCCTCCCCAACCCCCAGGAAGACTCTGCAAGACTTCTATAGGCTATGCATGGCCATTTTGGTGAAGGGGGGCGAGTTTTTTGGAAACAAAAAAATGCTGTATTCAGTGTATAAGACGCACCCAGATTTTCAGCCTCCTTTTTTGAGGGAAAAGGGTGCATCCTATACTCCGAAAAATACGGTATATGAGTCTCCTGTTAATCTCCTCTGATTAGTCATCATCTTTACTGTACATGCCCCTAGCTCTTGATGAATAATAGCTACTGTAGTTTTATTTAAACATTGTTTATAATTTTTATTTTGACTACAGTGGTACAGTTGACCCTGGAAGCAATTCATTTCTAATTTACTTGATTTGATGGAAAGATTCACAGAAGATATGAGTGACACTTACATTTCTAATGTTTATAATTTTCTTCTGTAGAATCTTCTGTTTATCTGTTTTTTTGTAGTTGTACATATAGTTAAATACATTTACATAGTTGTCTTTATCTAGATTATTCATTTAAAACAGAACAATTTTCCTCTCATAAGGAAGTTAAGTACTCATTCCCAAATTTATGATTTCCGTATGCTGTAAAAGAACTGCACCCTTATAAAAAATTTGGGACTTTTGCAATTGACAGGATATGAGTGTGAGCTTTATTCCTTGATATTAGTTTCCAGGTACAAAATAATGTGCTTCCATCTGTGAAGCTCAATGAGGTGTGTTTGGAAGTTGGTTTGCAAGTTTTCAACATCACCAAATTTTAAAAATCATCAATGCTAATCTAGGAAGTGAAGTATTAATGATGGCTGGAAAAAGTTTTTGGAACCTTATTATTAACTTCTAGAGTTGAGATTTATTATAATAACTATTTAGGTCTGCTATTTATAAGAAGTTGTTGCTACTAATTATTGAGATGATAGTTGTGTACAATTAACTTTATAAAGATGTGTGAACCTGGAATTAAGTTATTCATTAGCATTTTGACTTTGCAAATAGTTCAACCCATAGACACTTCAGACACAACAATACCATGTAAGGGATTGTATTATGAGATACTTTTTTGAAAAATGAATTTTTATGTAGATTAAAAAAATAAGATTATAAAAATAATAGAATGAACCTCATAGATAAAGCATACAAACTAGATGCAAGATAGGAAGCAATTTTTCCCCCTTAATACAGAAATGGGGCAGTCTTTTTCTTTCAGAATCTACAACTCATCCCGTCCTCTGATTAGATATAAAAAATTATTCAGTGATGCAGTAAAATCAAAAGACAGTGGGAAGTAGTTGGGATTAAGGCATAAATGTCTGAGTTCTTGCTCCCAGAAACGTTATTATGTCCTTTTTCCACCCTCAGACTTAAAGCTGAGACTTGCTTGGGAGTCATCTGTCAGGGACCATCTTCTCTGAGATAAGCACAATAAAATTAAGAACAAAAGTTTGCCATGTGCTTGGAGAGTTTGAGAAGCTGGTCGGAGCTTTTGTGAACACCAAAAATAACAATCCCAAGGTTGACAAAGAGCCTCCATGAAGAGGATGCTTTATATAATTTCTGCTACAATTAAGTTTTTCCAACACTGCTTGCTGCTCAGTGGCTAAGATACTGAGCTTGTTGATCAGAAAGATCGGCAGTTCGAATCCCTAGTAC
Source organism: Thamnophis elegans (assembly GCF_009769535.1). Taxonomy (NCBI): domain Eukaryota; kingdom Metazoa; phylum Chordata; class Lepidosauria; order Squamata; family Natricidae; genus Thamnophis; species Thamnophis elegans. The sequence continues at coordinate 79,048,507 of NC_045541.1, read as the reverse complement.
AGGTCTCATGCATGAGTAGGGGGTTGGAGTAGATGACCCCCAAGGTCCCTTCCAACTCTGTTACTTTTTATTGTTCTCAACTATATTTGAAGTAGGCTGGTGTGCAGAAGTAGGCTAGTTTTGTGTGCAGAAAAAGTTAAAAGCAAATCCTTATTTATTGTACAATTTGCCACCCATTTTTCCTGGCATTCATTTCTGTTTTGCTCTCCCTTTTCTCTGATTTGTCTATCAAGTTTGGTTTGGGTAACTTTTGGGTCAGTTTTTCCTTGAGAGAGAAAAAAAATAGTTTTCACATTTGCTTCTCCTGGCTACAGTAGTAAGTTTTATCTCCCTAGAGACTATAAGAGATCTAAGCTGACTTTTGAGCCACCAAGAAAGAAGAGCCTACCTGTAAACTGAATGCTAATTGATATTTAAGCATCGTGAAATAGACTTTGCATGAAATAAGCTTTTCATTGGCCTCTTTAACTATGTATTCTGTATTTTTAGTGGAAGGATTACAGATTAATCAGGTACTGGTGGAAATAATAACTTGTGATGCAGAAGCGGGCATAGACGTTGCTAGATGGTTTGTGAAAAAAATCTTAGTGTGAATAGTTTGCTTGTTTTGCCAGCACATTTATGTTTACAAATAGGAACCCCGATTTTGCAAGAACTGAAAGCCAGTATTTCAAACAGCAGCCTACCCCGAACTGAAAATCTTGAGAGTTAGGGTTATGAACTCTCTGCTCATTTGTAAAACACACTTTCAGTTCTTTCAAACATGTTATTTCCCCAAATATCTTCAATGTGATTCTCTAAGGAAAGTGGGATGAACATATTTTATTAACTTCCAGGATGCTCATATGATATCACATGATGTCATGTTAAAAAAAAAAATCCTAGATCTCCAAATATGTTGCTTATGTGCACCATTGTGCCCATGGATACTTCCTTCAGAATCCAAGTTGGCATGCTGCAGACTTCAGCATCACCGTAAACATTCTCCGGCAATAGAAATGATAACTTCTGAAGCTCCGTGCTTGTTTAAAACTGTTTCCACTTTCTCTCCAAATGATGAAAGAAAATTTGAATGGTAGGCAGTTTTTAGAGCAGAGGTATGCTGGCTGGAGAATTCTGGGAGTTGAAGTCCACAAGTCTTAAAGTTGCCAAGTTTGGGGACCCCTGTTCTAAAGAGTTGAGAAGAGAACAATATCAGATAGCTCAGCAAATTACTTGCATTCTGAGTAAGCAGGCTTTCATGTTTTGTTTATTTTTAAATTCAAGCTCTTTGCTTCTTAAAATGCCTCCCTGATTGAGTGATTGTATGCTTATCTTATGATGGCTGTTTGTTTCTTGACATAATAATGTCTTCTTTGTCCTCTTCCCCTCCTCCTTGTGGATAGTTGCACTTGCCTAAAAGCATACACGGTATTTTTTTAATCTCACCTTTAAAGTAGCAACAGTCTTCCATCTTAAATGAGGAAATGTAACAATATCAATTGTTATCTTTAGTATGATGTTTTCCTCCACAGGAAAACAGTGGTATCACTTTTTCTTGCTACTGTCAATAGCTTGACTGTAATAATTTGAAGCAGACGCTATAATTTTTTTGCCACCCAGGAAGGTCAAATTCCAGCTCATCCTGCTTAGTAAATAGTACCAATCTAGTTGAAATGAGGCATTTCACCTGAAGCTAGCAAAGAAAGTCAGCCAGCCCAAGTTTACCATCCAAAGAAAAACCCTATTAAAACAATTTCTTTGAATGTGGCAAAATGATCCATGTTTGTACAGTGTGCCTTTAAACTTTACCCAGAGTTAGATCTATAGAATCATGAAATTAAAAGGATGCTCAAAGGTCACCAAGCTTAACCTGTTACTGGAGCAAGAAATCCATTACGATTACACCTCAGGCTGAGGACTCTGTAATATTAAACTCCATCTCACTCAATTTTTCAAGTAATTGCAATTTTGGCAAATATTATTTTTTTAAGACTACTATATTCTTTGTTCTTTGTCTATTTCGTAGCTTTTCAAATCCTTTTCTATGATGAGATTTTCCTTAAAGAACACACCACACAACTCCAGCCAGTTTGTCTGAAGTTTTCAAGAGGTGGAACAGGACTTTCTTTGGAATGAGGCAAACACAGGGTGGTGTGCTTTCTTGGCTAGCTCGAGGCAAAGTGCTGTGTTTCAGCTGGATTTGTACTGTTTACTAGCTGGACAAATGGATCCAATGATTGTAGCTTGGCACTGCAGAAGAAGAGGTCAATCCGATGGCCTCCAATGATTATAGTTAGTTAGACTAAATAAGAAAGATCCAGGTTTTTCACGTGCATGAATCTCCACATTCCTTTTTGCTGAATAGTATTTGGCATTTGAATCAAGTCTCTGCTTGAATGGAGGGCAGAGGAAAAGCGCAAGCCTGACTCGATGAGAGACAACCTAGGAACCTGACCTTTACAGCCTTGAAGTATCTGGAGAAAAATTGAGGTGTAAATGAAAAGAAAGAAATCTAAGAGTCAGAATCTCACTTCATTAAATGTAAAATACCACAAAAAAGGCTGTAGTGTCACAACAGTGACTCTTACAAGAGCATGGGACTTACAGATTTATTTTAATATAATTCAGAATCAAGAAACAAATACAATGTAACAAATCAAGTTGGAAGAGACCTTGGATGCTTTCTTTTCCAACCCTCTGCTCAGTCAGGAAACTCTGTATCATTCCAGATAAGTGGCTGTCCAGTCTCTTCTTAAAAGCCCCCAGTGATGGAGCAGCCACAATTTCTGAAGGCAACTGTTCCACTGGTTAATTGTCTTCACTGTTAAGAAATTTCTCCTTAATTCTAGGTTCCTTATCTCCTTGATTAGTAAAACAAAACTTCATTCTCTTATTATTTGAAATAGCAAATTTCACCTTGAACTCCTTTCCAATTGTATAAAATTCAACTCCCAGAATTCTCAGAACACCAGCAAAAAAACCTGAAGTTGAAGATAATGTTTTACAATCTGGATTATAGAAGTACACACATATAAAGGTTTTTCTTTTTCTTTTAAGAACATCAGAATGAAAATTGGTGATTGGAACTGTGCAAAAAAGGGAGTAGCTGCAATCACACACAAAAAGAACCATATGACATTATGGTGTGATTGTAGTGTTAGCAAATGTTTCAGAGAAATGTTAGAGGCTAGGCTAAATTGGAGAAAACATAAGTTTAGATAACCTACATTTCTGATTTTAATCTCTGATCTATTTTTTCCCCTTTTCTTTTGCAGGAAATCCAAGGGAAAACCAAATGGTAAAAAGCCTGCAACAGAGGAAAAGAAACTGTATCTTGAACCAGAATATACGAAGTCCAGGATTACGGACTTTGAATTCAAAGAATTAGTTATATTACCACGTGAAATAGACCTTAATGAGTGGCTAGCTAGCAACAGTAAGTATTATGAGATTTGCAACAACTGAACATTGTGTTGGTTGTTTTTCATAATCAAAGATGTTCTTGAGTGAAAGAATAGATAAAAGGAGAATCTTGCTTCCTGACAATTAGCTGGAAAAGTCTCTTCCTGAAATCCAAGCATGGTTTTTTGCTTAGATTCCGGGCATAATCCTTTTCAGCCAGCTTCTTTGAGAGTGAAAGAGCTGCTTTGCAGAGTGTCTATGGGGATTCTCAAGCATCTAGGTCATGGTTGACCCAAAGGTGCTTTAAAAAGGCAACTGGACTGTCTTAGTTTTTTCCTTGAAAATGTTTAGCTTCTCACCCAAGAAGCTTCTTTTTGAAGTGAGGAATGTGAGGAGCCCTCCATTAGTTGGTGAGAGCAGCACGGGAGGGAGCCTGTTTGTGTGTGTGTGTGTGTGTGTGTATGAGTCTTGTGATATGTGGGGGTGGGTGGTAGTGTGGGGGAAAGGGCAGCTGGGGTTTTGCTGGTGCTGAGAGCTTTCCCATCTAGGGAGGTTTGATTAGGATAATGGGAAGTTCTAGGTCCCTGGTCTTTGGGGACTTGGTTTTGGGGATGAGGCTGCCAAAGCGGTGGAGGAGCACCATGGAGAAGTATTGTGCGAGACGGAGAGTGGGCCACCATCAGGAACACAGAATTGTTGTCTTATACTAGTTTCACATTCCAGTTTTTGGTCCCTATCAGTTATGTGTGCTCCCAGAACAGCACTTCTAGTATTACACCTCTGTCCCCCGAGCTGCAATGTTTTCTGAGTTCAATTCAAGGGGCTGTTTTTAACCTTTAAAGCCCGTCATGACATGGGACCAGATTGTCTGAATGATTACCTCTCTCCAATTTCATCGGCCCATCCCATTAGATTTACCAGAGTAAGAAGTTGCAAACACCATACATCAGGGTCTTTATTTGGTGGATGCTAGGAAGCAGACATTCTCTGCTGTAACATCTGCCCTATGGACCACTCTCTTCCACCCCCACCCCCCAAAGTCAGATTAGCTCTATCCTTGTTATGATTCCAGAAGTTCCTCAAGACGATTTGGGGTCTCGGGGCACTGGGAACACTCTTAAATGCTCAGTTACAGGTGATTCCTTACTGTCTTTATGTGGCTTTATATGCTTTATTTTTTATAATGTCTTTTTATTTTTATATTGATTTCGTTTTATAGCAACTATTTGATGTATTTGTTTTTATTGGTTGTTGTATGCTGCCCATTTCTGTGAGATGGTTGACCATATAAATGAGACAGAAAGACAGACAGACAGACAGGTTCACTTCCTTCTTGAAGGCTGTATATGTGGGGGCCATCCTTGCCTCATGGACAAACTCTTTTCAAGGAAGGGAATTTCCTTTATAGTAAACGTCCACCATCATGGCCCCTCTTTTGTACTTACTGGTAGCAGGAGAAACCTTAAAGAATGCTGCTTACTGCCTAGTGGCTGAGGAGAAATTGTTGGATGAAAGACATTCCCTAAGACATCCAGATCCAGCTGTGGCTAATACAATTCTTAGCAAGAAAATGCTTGGGTAGTTGTGATAATGCTGAATGAACGATTTCATTTATGTCTAATTTCCCATCTCTTAAGCCCTCTTTTTTAGCCTCCAAACTTGCAGAGTAATAATGGAAACTTTGGTTTTTCTTTTGTCTTTCAGCGACGACGTTCTTCCACCATATCAATTTACAGTATAGTACCATCTCCGAATTCTGTACAGGAGAGTCGTGTCAGACCATGGCAGTATGCAATACGTACGTTGTAGCTTTTTTGTTGTATTTTGATGGCATGAATGTTTCTTCTTTTCCAATTGAGGAATGCAAAACAATTGTCCCTGTACAATTGCAGGGTAAATTGAGTGTAAAAATTGCATTACTTTATCATTACTCTTGAAAGAAGAAAATACTTTTAACTCAGAATACATAGGGAAAAAGTAATGCAAATGGCATTGTCACTGGACAATGGATAATGTTAATAAAAGGCAAAATCTACCTAGCAAGCATTAAAATTTGCAGGTGGATAGTTCACTATTTCCATCCACCCTTCTAGTTTGATATTTCTAAGGGTAAATATGCTGGTACTAACTGGGGTGGCGTTCGAAAAATGTTCCCAAAAACATTAACATTTAAAAAAGAGAGCAATCAATTCAGAAGGCTAAAATGGAACTTCCTGTTGTGTGACATTTCATTTGGATTCAAGAGATTAGAATACTCACTTAGGAATGGCATCCACATTTCCAGCATGGGAGGGGCAGAGCACAACAGCATAGGAAAAATCTTACCTGAATAAGCCTACATTATTTTTTCCTCTTATTATGACCCGAGTAGTCACTTTCTCTCACAGAAAAATATTTCCAAATCCTACCCATTTAGTCTATCCTTCACTTTGTGGAGGGTTGTTTGTTTGTTTGTATTTGGCTAAAGCTCTGTGTTACATGAAGAAAGTATAATTTTTCTTCATGTATGAGTTCAGATTTCAATCAGACCCTTAACTTAGCTGCTTGTTGATTTCAACACTCATATTAATGATCTCTGTGACTCAATTGTTTACTATTTCCTCTTCCTGCCTGCTTCAGTTTTCAGCTTCACTCTTCTGTATATTGGTTTAGGCACTGTTTTGATTTAGTTTTCATTAATAACTGCTTTATATCCTAACCATGGAACTGCTTCTTTTTAAATCACTTTTTTTAAAATTATCTGCTGCTTGATTCAGGCTACAGATTGATTCAGGGAAGTTTTTCAGAAGGCTGCCTATTGCTTATGAGTCTACTCCAGAGACAATCCCATACACCAGCTCAGTAGTTGTATTTGATAATTTCAGTTATGTTTTTGTGCGACTAAGGTCTTTTGAATAAAATAAAAGAGCTAGCTGACTCAGTCACACCAAATTCACATTATTCTCTTATCTGCTATATGTGGGAACACTATTATAGCTCACTAGGATCACCAGGTTTAGGAATCCTTAATACTTCAATCCATCATGCCTAATTTAAAATGGTACTTCTTTTCATCTACAATACAATACAATAGCAGAGTTGGAAGGGACCTTGGAGGTCTTCTAGTCCAACCTCCTGCCTAGGCAGGAAACCCTATACCGTTTCAAACAAATGCCTATCCAACATCTTCTTAAAGACTTCCAGTGGTGGGGCATTCACAACTTCTGGAGGAAAATTGTTCCACTGATTAATTGTTCTAACTGTCAGGAAATTTCTCCTCAGTTCTAAGTTGCTTCTCTCCTTGATTAGTTTACACCCATCTACCATGGGTCCCCGAAAATGCTAGGGGTGCTAGGGGGGTAGAAAGGCGCTCACGTAGCTTGCTGCCTTCGGGATACCGCTAGGTTGGGAAGTGGCGTTCTTCCTGGCCAGAGTGGGGAGTTGCCAGGAGGCTGCTCCCTTGTGAGCGGGCTCCCAAAGAGCCAGGCACAGCCTCAGGGATGAAGCAGCCATGAGGTGACCATGTTCACAAGCAGCCGCCAGGCAAACCCCCTCTCCAGCTGGGCAGAGCGGCATTCACTGACCTAGGGGGTATCCCTAAAGTGCCAAGCCACGTGGTGCTCTATCTGCCCCCCCCCCAGCTCCCGCAGCTTGGCATATTTGGGATACCCCCTAAATCAGTGCATGGAGCTCTGCCTGGCTGGAGAGGGTGGTTGTGAGAGCGCCTGTTCCGCCCCCAGCTCTCATGCCTCCCAGCCTCACCACGCTGGCTGCCATAGGGCCCACAACCATAGAGCGCACTCCTAGAGTGGCTGTTGCTGAAAGAATCGGAAGCCGAGTTCCAGAGTTTGGAAGCCGGAGAAGAAGTTGTGCTTGAAGCATGGCGGCGAAAGCGGTGGTGGTGCCCTGACCCTACAGGGAGAGCTGGGCCAGGGCATGGTGAGGCTGGGAGGCATGCGAGCTGGGGACGGAACAGGCACTCGCGCAACCACCCTCTCCAGCCGGGCAGAGCTCCATGCACTGACCTAGGGGGTATCTCAAATGTGCCAAGCCACGGAAGCCTGGGAGCAGGCAGAGTGCCATGTGGCTTGGCGCCTTAGGGATACCCCCTAGGTCAGTGCATTTAAATTTCTTTTAAATTTGTCATAAAACTCCAAATCAAACTATAACTTAGGTTCAATATTGGATTTCAATCACATGATATTTCTCAGTTGTGCAGCTTCATAATATTTCCTGAGATTGAAGATATCCAGTCAAAATAATCTGCTCTAAAAATAAAATCTTGATTTTTTAAAAAAAATTTAAATGCATGAAGGACAATGGCAATTTTTCTTGTATTAAATTTTGGGTGGAGACACATTAGTTGAAAGAACCTAAAATAATTACCACTTAGATAATAAAGATATGAAAGGATTTTTCACTCGCTCGCTCGCTCATTCAGGAGGTATACAAGCATGTCAGGCCGGGGGGCGGGGAAGGGGGGAGCAGAGGAAGAAGAGAAGAGCCTTTTGCCTGCATTTCTCCTCTGATACAACTCTGTGTGTGCTGTGCACGGAGAAGAGATGCGGGACTGAACGGGGCTGTCCTTGGGCCTGCATTTCAGGAATTATGCAGTGAGTCCGATGTCACTGCACAAGAGCGTCTGCCTGCCTTCCTGCCTCTCACGCTTTTATAAATGGCTTTACTTCTGACTCCCTTTCCGGAGCTGCGCTGCGAGCTGCCTCTGTGAGGATTGCTCCATGGCATGCCTGTGCAACAGAGCCACCCCTCCCAATCCCTCTTGCACCCGTTCCACACGGACGTGCCACTCTCGCCTATCTCTACCCCTCCTACCTTAGAAATGCAACACAGGTAAACATGCAGCGGGGGGGGGAAGAGAGAGTGGCTAGCCCCCCCTCTGCCACCTCGCTCCATTTGTAGAGATGGCCTTAAAAAGTGAGGAGTGGGAGGAACGGCACTTGGAGTGGTTTCTCAAACTTTGAGTTGCAAAGTAATCTCATTGAAGGCTGAAATATAGGGGAGATTGTGGAAAAGGGACAAGCATTTCCAACATATACTGTTTTAAAAAAAGTAAATAAAAAAGTGGTCTAATTACTGTCCAAAGTTGGATATTGTCACATACAGGAAAAAGCAAAGCAAAACAAAACAAAATTATTAGAACAACATCCCATATTAGAAGAAAATGCTGTCTAAATGTTCCCAGTATGCCAAACAAGATGTTTTATAACCAAATGGAGTCAAAACGCTGCAGTTTTTTTTAATAAAGTGCCCTTCCTATCTTGATATTTATGCACAGTGAGACCTTTGTCACAGATAAATCTGGATAATAGCATCACTCTTATGTTGTGTGAGTATACATGAGCTGCAAGGCTTGCATTTTGCCATAGTATCATCTACAGCTCCGTAAATACTACTAGGGTTTTGACCATCTGCTGGGCACCAATATATTGAGGAATACGGAAAGACTGATCATGTGGAGCAGTCTAATGAGCATTTCTGAAATGGCAGATACCACAGAGCAAAGTCTTCTTCCTTATCTACCCCCACCCCACCCTGTTATTTTGGGGGGGAAAGGCAGCAGTGTGTGTGTGAATGATCAGGCATGTACTGTATTACACAGAATTTACTGAATAGTGAAGTAGTTACTAAATTCTACTGAGTTTACTAAGTTACTAGTTACTAAGATTCTTGATAAATGACTATCAGACTTTGAAAACCTGGTATCACTGGATCATGTTCAACAATTTTGTTGAATTAACATTAACTAAAAATGTTTTTAAATTAGATTTTGAATAAATGTGCAATTAATTGTTACAATTTTGAATTTTACTGTTACTATCTTCCTTCCATCTTGCAAACCACCCAGTCACATGACCCCCCCAACCACGCCCACCAAGCCACGCCCACAGAACCGATAGTAAAAAAAATTGAATTCCACCACTGGGTGGGGGGCACTGAGGATCAGTTTGTGGACTGAAAAAGTTTGGGAACCACTGATTTAAACAAATAAGGCTATTGAATCAAATAAGAAATAGTGTGGTGCTATTTTCATAGAAGTCTGCAGACATAAGCAAAATACATGTAAGACAGAGAATATGCTTAAATTTTATCTGCATGAATTTCCTTTTTGTTTAGATTCAGCAGCCTCTCTATGTGCTTTTGCTCATTGCTTAATAAATAACATTCTCTGCAACTAGAAATATCTTTGTAGCATAAATTAAGTACCGTTAAAACAATAGCTATGCATCTTTTGGGTCTACTACTGGCTGACCTTTGCATATTTGTTCTATGGTAGAATAATTTTTAAAAAAATCATACGTGTGTTTCTGTGTGTCTATTTAGCTGTTACTATACTATATTAGGAAGCTTAGATGGTTGTTTCTTAAGGATTTGCTTTCTTTAAGACTATTGCTCCAGTTTCTGTGGCCAGATCTCACTAACTTTTTTTATTGTATATAGAGACTCTTCCCAATCTGAGCAGCAGCTTTGAGCTTATCTAGAGACAGATGTCAAAGTTTAATGTTTAACCTCTTCTTTTGTTTCTTTGATAAAATGGGCACTTCCCCTACTGATTGCGTGAAGCGAGATTTTCCTGTTGCTACTGTTTTCTCCTTGCCCTTTGATCTTTTTAAAAAATTTTCATATGGAATTTATTTTCTTCAGCTCATGACTGTTTAAAAGTACATAAGACACAATTTAAATCCTCTTTTGAGTACTATGAAAACATCTCATAGTCTAACCCTGTTTCTGAAAATGGTTATGTGCAAAGTACCATTTTTGTGCTCTGAGCCAATATTTGTTAACATATCCTCACACAAAACAGTTTTGTTTGTACATGAAAGAATCTTTTACAAAATGAGGGTGGTAGGCTTAAGGCTAATTTTTTATAAAAATATGAAGTTTATCAGTTTCATCTTTTTCTACACAGAAAAGTTTTTGTTTGTCTATCAAAGACGGAGATATGTACAATAAATTGTGCTGTTTCAGAGGGAGTACCAGAACACATTGAAAAGCGGATGAAATAAAAGTACAGAGGCCTCTCAGACATATTCTAAATCATTCAGAAAAAACCTTTCAGAAGGTTAGGAAGTGTCTGGATCCTGGACACTTCAGAAATTGCTCACTTTTGCACTTAGAAACTCTTCTTATCTACTTAAATTTTAGATTTAGATTTTATTCTTAACATGCAAGCTCAGGGAACATAGACTGTTGTTTCATAATCTTTGTTTTGGAGTGACTTCTGGACTTCTTCATCGATGTTGATAAACAAAGGCATGTGATAATCTTTCCACACATTCTGTCCTTATTAGTCTGCATAGATGAATAAAGGATATTTATGCTCATCCTAGGGATGCGGTGGCTCAGTGGCTGAGACGCTGAGCTTGTCAATCAGAAAGGTCAGCAGTTCTGCAGTTTGAATCCCTAGTGCCACGTATTGGAGTGAGCTCCCATTACTTGTCCCAGCTTCTGCCAACCTAGCAGTTCGAAAGCACATAAAAATGCAAGTAGAAAAATAGGGACCACCTTGGTGGGAAGGTAACAGCACTCTGTGCACATTCGGCGTTTAGTCATGCCGGCCATATGACCAGGAGACATCTTCGGACAGTGCTGGCTCTTTGGCTTTGAAACGGAGATGAGCATCGCCTCCTAGAGTCGGGAACGACTAGCACATATGTGCAAGGGGAACCTTTACCTTTATGTTCATTCTATTTGGGATTATGACAGAATACTGGATATGTGTTTTTGGAATATTCCCCTTTAATCTCCTGGTAAAAATGAGACACAGGAAAGGTCCTGGGCAAGAATATTATCTAACTGCTGACCTCCAACCATTAGGCAAAAGGAACAAAGTCTTACATTTGGAAAACAAAATCTTGTCTTTTTGGCAATGCAGTCTTGTTTTAGAGATTCTTCAGTGACTCCACTAATGATCAGAGCAGCTTGAATTTGGAGGAATTTCATTCCTATTCTCTTTGCTTGCAATTGGTTTTTTTAAAAAATAAAATAAATCGTATCAAGAGTCAAATTCTTCTTCTCTCTCAAGAATGAGAGTTGTTGTTGAGATAGCATTTTGAAGATAGGTTGGGCTCCATGGACAGAATATTTGAAACTGCCAAAATTCCATTAGTAATAGTACCGACCGGTAATTGGTGTTGCTTCATACAATAAGGTTCTCACTAAACAATGGTAAAATTGCTAACAGTGTAAAGTTTTCAGCTTGTTGCCCTCCAATTAGAATTATGACTTTACATTTTTCTAGCCAGCATTGCCAATGGTCTTCCTGGCTGGAAGAGACAAGACAACTTATCTAATGGGGTCAAGGTTAGACTGGCTGAAGTTTATTTCTTGAATGTGAAGAACATTAAATTTAAAATCCCTCTTGTACAATTTATATAGTTTAATTTTTTCCAGGAGCTCAGGTCAGTTCACACTACTCCATCTCCTATGTTTTTTTTCTCCACAAGAACCACCTCTGGGACAGGTGGGACTGAGCGCAAAGACACTCAGTTGAGCTCCCATGGCTGGCTTGAAACAGGGGCGTCAAGTTCAACTTCTTAGCCACCGCCCTGCTCTGGCTCTTCAAATAATAACACACCTATGACAATTAAGTATGTGTCATATATTTTCCTTCAACAATGTAAGACTTCATTGAATATTAAGTTAATTATAAATGCTGTACTAGACTTAGACATGTGCTGGCTCCATTAAAAATTCACTAATACAGTCTGAAGCCCCATGAATGAAATGCATCTTTAGATGTAATCTGCATTCCTTTTAAAAATGTCATGGCAAGAGCACAGAATCTTTATTCATATAGTTGTGATGAAAATACCTCCTTTGAAGGAGCTTTTTGAATTGATGTGATACTTCCAAGAAATGTTTGAATTCCCCTCTTCATAATAGATCAACGTTTTCACAACCACAAACTACAATTTATACTTAAAAATGCATATAAAATGTAGTTTTATGTTTAAGACTAGTTGAAGAAGTGTGCTAGCTACTGTATGGGATTTATTATGTTAAAGTTATCTGCTATTATGCTGCCATCTCCTGACAGCTCATGTTACTATACAAAATCTGCTGCATTTGTATCTATCAGCCTGTTGTTGAAAACCAGAATCCGAGACCTTACAATTCTACATTGAGTTGTTTGCTCTTACATTTCGTTTTTAATATTCTATTAATAAAATGCAAACCTGCATTTGAATACGGAAGGATATACTCAAGAGAAAGATTAATTCAACAGAATATATGCTCAATTTAAATATATTTTTAAATATAGTTCATTTTTTAAATTGGAACTATGTAAATTGTTGCCTGTAACATCCATTTTATGGGATGAATCCCTTAGCATAACACTTTTCATCAACTCGACAAAATTTCTATTTATTTTATGAAAAAGTAAGTGCCTTTCCACTTGACTCAGTACAATGTACACATCTGTTTAACACATGTGATCAAAGTTGTGTCAGAAATGAAGTGGGGATATTAATTATTTAAATCAAGATTTCTAGGAACTGTTTGTAAATATTCCTATTTGCTAACTTTCAAAACAAAATAAGGCTGTTCCATTTTCAAGTACTGTTTCCTTAAAACCTGAGACTAAAGTGTGTCCATATGTATATAGTAAATCTTTAAAATAGTCATTCTGTGACAAACTGGTTTATGAAAACTACATTGCTAAAGGCTTGTGTCACCTCACCTAAAACAGCATCCTAAAGTGTGACTAGGGCCTCTCAGTGTGTTTCTGCAGTTGAAACATAGTATAAAGCTTATAGTAGTTCTGCCATATATAGGATCTGCTTTTTAAAGTAGAACAAGGGTTCATAGAATTGCTTTATAAACAAATGGCAGTTGCTGAAACTTTATCCTGACCCAAGCACTATAGCACTATCATCGCTCACGACACCAGATTCTCACCAATTTCTAGTTTTACAAACGTCATTCGTTCAAATTAGAGTGGCGAGCTTAAGCTCTAATAACAGTACTCTAAAACTTTAATTGGGATTTTAGCTGCTCAGCTAAGGCAGTATTGTTTGCTTTTTGGTGGTCTTGAGATGAGCTATTTTTTTCAGGTTAAGAGCTGCCCTTGGGCTTTCTTTGGTGTGATTTGGCTGTGTGTAAAGAAAGAATTTAAGCACACATGGTATTTCAGTTATTTTTTAAATCCCCCAATTCTTTGCTGACTTCTTTCCATGATAACTGAGGAGGTGAAGAGAAGCACAAGAGATAATCATGGGAGCCTCATGTGTGGGTTATAGCTTATCTGGTAACTTACATATCCAGAACAGATTTTACCATACTGCTCATTCTCTTTGCAGACAATACTACTGGTATGATGAACGAGGAAAGAAGATCAAATGTACAGCCCCTCAATATGTTGACTTTGTCATGAGTTCAGTGCAGAAGTTAGTGACGGATGAGGATGTCTTTCCTACTAAATATGGTATGTTTATTCTCAGGAAAAACCCTAATTCAGACAGATTTTTATGGCTTTCATTCATTGTTGTTTGATCCAATTTAAATTAAATGAACTTAAATCATATCTCATTTCATTTGTGCACACTACTCATTTTACCTTACTACCTCTAGTTCAGCAACAGACTTGGCCAAAAATGTTTTTCATCTAAAATCTAGAATGTATTATGGTTGGGATTGAAATAATCACCTTCTCCAAAATGAGCAAGTCACACTTTTTAAGCATAAAAAAAGACTTCTCAGGCTTGTCTCAACCTAATACGTATCTAATAGAGTTGAATGAAGAAAAGTATGGTGCAGTAGCCTGAACAGGATTTGTTCATGACTCAGGTTGTGGGCCATCACTACCGAAGCCGAAGGGGCTCCAGTCGGTCTCTTCTCCTCCTGGCTTTAGAGCCATTGCCACCATCTGCACTGTAAAAGATACCCTGAAGGAAGTAAGGCTGACGGGACAATCTTTGCAGAAGGCCAATTACCTGGATTTCTTTCTCCCAGAGGAACACCAATTGCCCTGTATGAAGGAGTCTAAGAGATGTGCTGCTTGTTTTAAACAATATTTCATGAATAATTATTTTACTGTTTTTAATTGCTTGCAAATCGCCTCAGGAGAATTAAACTCGTGAGACGAATTTTTCAAGGAAACAAATATGTTCAGACGTTCAACTGAAGATGATGGCTTCTCTTCCTTTCACTCTCCTTCTTTTCACAACAGGCAAAGAATTCCCAAACTCATTTGAATCCCTAGTGAAGAAGATCTGCAAGTATCTGTTCCATGTGCTAGCCCACATCTATTCGTCACACTTCAAGGAAACTCTGGCACTGGAATTGCATGGACATTTGAACACACTCTACGTACACTTCATCCTTTTCATCCGGGAGTTTAATCTGGTGGACCCTAAAGAAACAACCATCATGGATGACCTCACAGAGATCCTCTGCAGCAGCAGTGGGAGTAGTAGCAGTAACGGAAATGGCAATGGCAGTGGTGGTGGCGGCAGCGGCAGCAGCAGTAGTAGTAGTGCAGTAGCACAGAACCACGTGAAGGAGAGATGAGTCTTCCCAACCAGAGCAAAACCAACGCTTAAAAAAGGAAATTACTCTCTATTCTCGGATGTATGCATATGTATATGTGCTTATGTGTGTGTGTATGTGTATGTGTATATAATATATATATACACATACACATACACAACCAAGACAGCTTGAGCAATTATGCTGCCACCACAGGACATGTAGACACAAGGGACTGTATGGAGTTTTGGTTAAATGCATCATCCTTGGCAAGACGTTGCACCAGTTCTGTGGGGATTTTTTTTCCTTCCCTCCATTTCTCTCCTGTTCCTCCCTTATCCAATGGATTATGAGTGCTGTTTTTAAGAGACGAACCACATTTTTTGAGTTGGGCTACTGCTTTTGTGTTCCCTTTTTCCCCCCATTCTGCCCACTTCCTTTTGGGAAGTGATCCTTGTCTTTGAATGCAAGCTCTCTTTTTATCTGTCTCATTTCCACTCTAAGATGGTGGTACTGCCATTTCTTTTTTTAAAAAAAGTTGTAAACCGTGACTTAACATGTAAAGTGGCTTACATGGGGGGGCACATTGAGACTTGTCTTTGTTTTTACTTCAGTTGACCCTTTTCCTTCCCTTCCCTCAGACCTTTTGCATCAACCCTTCATTGGGTTTTAACGGGGAGGAAAATTGTTTTGGCCCAACTAAAGTAGCAATAAGGCTTCCAGTGCACTTAAGGAAGGTGGTTCCCTGATCTCCCTGGCCTCAACGTGTGGATCCTGAAAGCACCTACAAAAGTTCTGGTATTTTTAGAGAGAAATGCCAGAAGATATACTAGCCAGGGGCGGAATCCCACCCTGTGGTAAAAGCCATGACTGCTTCTTTTTCGCCAAAGGGGGCCTGAGACAGGATGGGAAGGGGGCACACAGTCTGCCATCACTATGCTAAGAGAGATGGCTGTTGGCATATAATTATGTTGTTGGCTTATTTTAGTTCATCTGTCCAATAATAATAATAATAATAAAAATTCTATCAGACACAAGTTGCATTTTCTTTGCTGCATTAGCAGGCATTATTTGTATTTCTTTGCATGGTAGACGTGTAAACTTAAAAGTTCATTGGACATATCATGGGAAGTTGCTTTGGGGTTTATTTGGGGTCATCCCCCCATTTGCATTTTATTTTCTTAAGGCATGAAATTAAGCATGAGGATATTAAGCCTGATATTTTCCATTCAAGTTATACATCCTTCCGATAAATACTTGGCATTTCTTCTTTCCCCATTTCATTCTAAACAAACTCGGCCCTTTTCTGATCACATCAAGGAAAAGATTTCCCGTGAAGTTCAAGTTCAATTTTCAGAGATAATGTGCTCCAACTGCTGTGAGAATTGGTATTCTGTTCAGATTAGGTTGCACTCAAGAACTAATTTGCATTCTCTCATGTTATAATTTATTTATTTCAAAAACATGGTGTTAATATGGGACAGGGAGAAGACTCTTTAAAGAGTCTTAGGTGAAACTGTTTTTCCTCTTCGATGTGTTCTCTTTATAAAAAGTCAAATGTAAAGATTTCCCCCATCCAGTCGTGTCTGACTCTAGGAGGCGGTGCTTCTATCCATTTCCCAGCCGAGGGAGCCAATGTTATCTGAAGACACTTTGCAGTTACGTGGCCAGCATGACTATACGCTGTGGTGCAGGGAACACTGTTACCTTCCACCGAAGTGGTATCTGTTTATCTACTCACATTTGCATGCTTTCGAACTGCTAGCTGGGCAGGAGCTTGGGCAGGAAAGGGAGCTCACTCCATTGTGCAGTACTTGGGTCTTGAACTGCCATCCTTTCAGCCAACAAGCCCACCATCTTAACCACTAGGCCACCATTCTCCTTCAAAAGTTATACTGGACTAAACTCTAGAACAGTGTTCAAAAGAAGTCTTACCTGTAGGAAGTACTGGTGGCAATAATAATTACTGTGCCTTTATTTTAAAAAAAATCTTCAGAGTACTAATGATCAGTTAAGACAAACAAAAGTAAAACTTTCAAATGATACCAGGCAGTTGTTGGAATAGAAATTTGTAACAAAAGCAATAATAGCAATAGCAATAACAGTAGACTTATATACCGCTTCATAGGCCTTTCAGGCCTCTCTAAGCGGTTTACAGAGTCAGCATATTGCCCCCAACAACAATCTGGGTCCTCATTTTACCCACCTCGGAAGGATGGAAGGCTGAGTCAACCCTGAGCCGGTGAGATTTGAACCGCTGAACTGCTGATCTAGCAGTCAGCCTGCAGTGCTGCATTTAACCACTGCGCCACCTTTACAAGAAAACAACTTGTAATAAAAGGCCTTAAGGCAAGAACAAAACAAGCCTCTTAAGAATCTAGAGTCCAGATGCAGCCATGGAAAAGTAATGTTCATCTTTTTCATCCTTATCGTGGAACTCTGCTTCAACTCTGGACAAAACCTCTTCTGTTCAAACGTGGCTTTTCCAAATTGCACTCCCATGTCTGATGAGCCAGAAAACTTACTACTTAAAACATTGTTACAGGCCTGCCTTAGGACTGCTCAACTTTGGCACTGGGTGAGTGAAACATTTGAAAGAAAGCTATCTTGGTGGTACGGACATTAAATACCTTATTGGGCAAACTGCATTTTAATTTATTTAATTGAATAACAAAATAACAAGAGTTTGAAAGGATCTTGGAGGTCTTCTAGTCTAACCCTACATTGATTAAATTTAGGTACCATCTGATTCCACACTTCTGAGTGGAATCACCATCTGAGTGATGTAAAATAAAACCAAACAAAATATAAGAATACAATATTATAATAAAGCATTTAAAGAAAAGTAATGAAGAAGAGCAGATCAGATGAAGCTAGCCCCTACCACCCTAATGCAAAGCTTTCTGAAATGCTATCAGGGTAGCAGCTGCACAGATGTAAGACACCTGATCTCAGAGAGCAGGTGCTGTGACAGAGAAGGACCATTATTTTTTTCATAGGGTCACAGCTGTGGGACAGTTGGTGCCTATTGAGGCAAATACATGTCCCGTACTGTCATTTCATCCAAAGCAAATACCTTCTCTATTAAAGTAACGGTTCCCCTGCACATGCGTGCTACTCGTTTCTGGCTCTAGGGGGCGGTGTTCATCTCCGTTTCTAGTCATGTGGTTGGCATGACTAAATACCAAAGATGCATGGAGCATTGTTATTTTCCCACTGAAGTGGTCCCTATTTTTCTACTTGCATTTTTACATGCTTTCAAACTGTTAGGTTAGCAGAAGCTGGAACAAGTAACGGGAGCTCACTCTGTTTATGCAGCGCTAGGGTTCGAACCGCTGAATTGCCGACCTTTCTGATCGACAATCTCAGCATCTTAGCCACTGAGCCACTGCGTCCCTCCTACCTTCGCTATAACCAGTAATTAATAGGAGCCTCCTCCCCTCAAGGAGCCATCAGTACAAGTGGATATCTACTTCCTTCCAAGGAACTCTTCCTCAGAATCAGCCTTCATTTTCTGAGTTTTTGGACTGACTGTGGAGCAGTTGTCCTCAGACTGGGAAGCCATTACTTCATCAGAGCCAAGGTGGCGCAGTGGTTAGGGTGCAGTACTGCAGGCCACTTCAGCTGACTGTTATCTGCAGTTCAGCGGTTTTAATCTCACCGGCTCAAGGTTGACTCAGCCTTCCATCCTTCCGAGGTGGGTGAAATGAGGACCCAGACTGTGGGGGCGATATGCTGACTCTGTAAACCGCTTAGAGAGGGCTGAAAGCCCTATGAAGCGGTATATAAGTCTAACTGCTATTGCTATCTCAGTCACCGTAAACATTACTGATTCTGTGCTATAGAAGTCAGCTTCTATAGCCTCAAGTGAGCAAAGATGTTGAGAGCCAGGAACTCCTTGCATCAATTACCCTTCCCAACTTCTGCCTGGGACTTAACAAAGTTGTTCATCACTCTCAGCACAAGCACTGCATATTCACTATATAAGAGCCTTCTATTGGTTGGACTACTACATTGAAAGATTTGTATTTAATGTTATTGTATTGGACAGTTGCATTGTTTAATATACCAAATAGGGAATGGCCGACTGCTGAACTTGCACTGCTGTATAAGTTAAAAAAATGATCACGTTTTGTCAGTAGGATTCCTTTATACTCAGAGGCTTTGAAGAAGAAGCAACTACACATCATACAGCTGGGAACATTTCTTATTTTAAACATGCACATGTATCATAGATGGCATTTCTATCAGGATTGCCCTAAAATAAAGAAGATCATAATTCGTGATTCTGAATAAAACAGGAGTAATTTAACGTGAAGGAAGGAAGGAACTGGCCTTATACCAGAATATTTTTTTGCCATCTTATTGTCCATACAAGGCTGGCAGTAGCCCCAAGAAATCTTTCTCAAGCCTAGCTGGAAATTCCAAGAATTACCATATTTTTCAGAGTATAAGATACACCGGAGTATAAGACGCACCCAGGTTTTGAAGAGGCATTTTTTTTTAAAAAAGTAGGTAGGTAGATAGAGGGATAGAGTGGGAGAGAGAGAGAGAAATGCAGTAGGTAGGAAGAGAGAGGGTAGGTAGGTAGATAAAGGGATAGAGAGAGAAATAGAGGGAAACATTTGACACTGCAAATGTCATAAATACGAGTCAGTTGTCAAGCATCTGAATTTAAATCACGTGACCATGGGGATGCTGCAACAGTTGTGTGAAAAATAGTCAACTCATTTTTTTCAGTACCGTTGTAATTTTGAACAGTCACTAAATGAAGTTCATTTATAATATTTTCAGTCTATGATCTTCAGAGTTTATATGTACAAAAACAAATTCTGCCCCTACAACTGCAGAGAGTGTAGCCCCTCTTCTGTTAAAAGGCATAATTATGAACATAATTATGTGACCAAAAAGACACAGAAAGTGGAAAGTACAAGTGGCATTTTATCTTCTTTACTGTATCAAAATGATTGGAGGGAACTCTGGCTTATCCTGTCCTAGGGAGAAACAGGCAGTAACTGTAACAGACAGAAGGAATAACCTCAAAGAACAGAAGGAAGAGCCTCAGCCAACGGTCAAGGAAAAGAAACCGGAGTCTTGGTCAGGAATGAAACCTGAGAAAATGCCTCACACTGAAATGTCTATGGAGATTCTAAGTTGTGGTTGTCCCAAAGGTGTTTTTTCAAGAGGCAACTTGACTTTCTGGTTTTTCTTTGAAGACGTTTCATTTCTCCTCCAAGAAGTTTCTTCAGCTCTGCCTGGATTCCTTCCATTCACCATCCAGTCAGATCTGATGGTGGATGAGAAGAGAAATGTCTTCGAAAAAAAACCAGAAAATCCAGTTGCCTCTTGAAAAAGGACCTTTGGAACGCCTCATACCTAGTTCATAGAGAGATAAAGGGAGGAAGGCAGAAGCACAACAAGACTTGTGGGAGTGTTACTATAATAATAATATTTGCATGCATAACTTGGGTTTCCTAGTCTTGTCTACTGTACATTAAACTGCTGAACTTCCCTCATCCAATAGCAGCAGCTTTATTTCTATGTAGTATAAAATATGTTTGTTAGGTAAGCTCCCCGTTGGGAGAGCGAGTGCGTTCAGAGAAGCGTTGTGAGAGTTGTGTTGGAGAACACAAAACCAGCATGCAGAGACACTGCAGTTTAAATAGGCTTTTACTTTCATGGAAATAGAGGTATCAGAGTCCATCAAACAGTCCAAGTCATACACGGATAAGACAGTCAGACATCAACATCTTTCAGTTAAGGGATAATCCAAATAACATAGTCCATAAACATACAAACAGTCTGGTACTCAAAGTTTGCTGGGAGTTGCAAAACTTACAATAGCTCACGGCACTTTCTAACAGCCAGCTTCCAAAACACTCAGATCAGATCAGCCCAGAGAGCTAACAGTTATTCTGGCTCCCTCTTATGGCCGATTGAGGAAAACAGCAACAGATCACCTTTTACAGTATGATTTAAAGAAACAGGTATAGCATTGTTACATGATTTATATATTGCCAACCCAACCATTAGATTATATTCCTAACAGTGTTTACTTGCACACACATTTTACTTATAATAAGAAATATGAAATATAAATGAATAGTGTACAATGATTTAATAATTCATAAATAACATGGCCATGATAGAGACCAGGGAACAGGAAGTTTTAACTGCTGTTTCTTAATATGTAATGATGCTGACTGAATATTATCCAAGGCCATTTAATTCCAACTGCAGCGATCACCTCACTGGAATTTCGGCTTCCACAGATACTAGAAACTATTTTTATTTATAAATTGGATTGTCACACTGATCCAGTGTAAAATTATGGCTATTCCTATGTTTGAGAGAAGGAAACAATGTATTTTTTTAAACAATATATATTTTTTACAGTGATCTCAAAGAGTAAATAGTTGATTAATTTTTTTATAAGAACTTCAATTTCTATTAAACACATCATTCCTGCAGATCTGAATTGACACAGCTTGCACACTACTAGCTTTTTTATTATGTACAAAGTCTTCTACATTAAAATTCATGTTCATGCCTGGAAAATTTATTAAGCAAAAATTAATGACTTCATTGATCCCTGTACAGAAAACTGCACTGCTTAAATGTGATCCAAAGTAATTTTTGTTATTATATAATGTAAAAGGTAAAGACTAATCGATGCCATTGGGCCCTTCAAACATAAATTCCTTACATGTTAGGCAGCCAATTAATCACCAAATTCAAAATTCAGGTGTAGCACAACACATCCAATGCATCAGCATAAACTAATGACTTTGTCTTTGACCTTGTCGTTTCCTTTTTCTCCATCAGTAAAGATACAACTCTTGGGTTTGAGTCTGCTTGCTTCTAAACTGTACGAAGAACGGTTGCAGGAACTGGGTATATATAGTCTGATGAAAAGAAGGACTAGGGGTAATATGATAGTAGTCTTCCAATATCTGAGCGGTTGCCACAAAGAAGAGGGGTCCACCTATTCTCCATAGCACCTGGAGGCACGTCAAGAAGCAATGGATGGAAACTAGTCAAAAAGATAAGCAATCTAGATCTAAGGAAAAAATTACTGATGGTGAGAACAATTAATCAGTGAAACAACTTGCCTCCAAAAGTTGTGGGTGGTCTATCACTGGAGGTTTTTCAAGAAGGGATTGGACAACCATTTGCCTGAAATGATGTAGAATTTTCTGCTAGAGCAGGGGTTTAGACTACAAGACCTCCAAGGTCCCTTCCAACTCTTATTCTGTTCCGTTAAAAAACACCCAAAGGCTTAACTTAACTTTTCTAGCTAGAAGACAAAACATATTCTTATCCTGTGGAGGAAAACCATTATCTTCAATCTTATACTCTATACTCTCTCTCTCTCTCTCTCTCTCTCTCTCTCTCTCTCTCTCTCTCTCTCTGTGTGTGTGTGTGTGTATGTATGTGTGTGTGTGTGTGTGTGTGTATGTATGTATGTATGTATGTGTATATATATATATATATATATATATATATATATATATATATATATATATATATATATATATATATATATATATATGCAGGTTCAGTGTGGAAAATTAAGAGGACTTCTGATAACCATCAATTGAACTGTATCTTTCTGCCCCGTGCCAGCTCAGTGTAGCGGCAGACGTGATGTGCCGATGCCTGGAGGCTGTTAGGATCTGGATGGGGGTGAACAAACTTGTGCTCAATCCCGATAAGACTGAGTGGCTTTGGATGCTGCCCCCGAAGGACAGCTTAGACAGTCCATCCTTAACCCTGGGGGGGGGGAATTTACGCCCCTCAGAGAGGGTCCGCAATTTGGGGGTCCTCCTGGATTTGCAGCTGAAACTGGAGCATCATCTATTGGCTGTGACCAGGGGGGCCTTTGCCCAGGTTCATCTCATGCACCAATTGTGGCCCTATTTGGATCGGGAGGCACTTCAAAAAGTTACTCATGCCCTTGTCACCTCAAGGCTGGATTATTGCAACGCGCCCTACATGGGGCTACCCTTGAAAAGCGTTCAAAGACTGCAGTTAGTCCAGAATGCGGCCACGCGAGCGATATTGGGTGCACCGAGGTACACCCACGTTACACCTGTCCTCCGCGAGCTGCACTGGCTACCAATTGGTCTCCGGACGCAATTCAAGGTGTTGGTTATCACCTTTAAAGCCCTACATGATTTAGGGCCAGAGTACCTTCGAGACCACCTACTGCCACATACCTCCCAGCGGCCAGTAAGATCCCACAGATTGGGCCTCCTTCAGATGCCGTCAGCCAGACAGTGTCGGCTGGCGGGCCCCCGGAGGACACCCTTCTCTGTGGCTGCTCCGACTCTTTGGAATCAGCTACCCCCAGAGATCCGGACCATACCCACTCTCATGGCCTTCAGGAAAGCTGTAAAAACTTGGCTGTTCTGGCAGGCCTGGGGCTGTTGACCTCACTGTTGAGGTCCAGCCCTGATTAGAATGAATGTATGAGGTGTTGCTATTTTAAACTGTTTTCTTTTGTTATGTGTTCGTTATGTGTCTTTTTTTTCTCTTTATTTTTGTAAGCTGCTCGGAGTCCTTCGGGATTGGGCGGCATATAAATGTGGTTAATTAAATTAAATTAAATTAAATTGATCAGTGAAGACCAAGAACAGGCTCATATTCAATCAGCAGCTGCAAAACCTAAGCCCAACAAGGAAATGACAACCTCCAGAAGCAATCAGATTTGAGGTAGTAAATAGTTATGAATAAAGGTGACTTAGTTAAGTCTCTCCTACAACAAATAAAGTATAGGCTGTCCTTGTTTAGTGACTGCCTCAAACAAGGGCTGTAATAATGATGATGAAAACATAATTTTGTGGCCAATGCCTGCATTTATAATCTATGTAGCATCTCTTTCTCATTACATATTGCCCTGTACCTCATTCATTTTCTGCTCTACCCTTCCAGAGCGCAGAGACTTCCTAAAAAGCTATCTGCTCCCACAATACATCTCTGAAAAGTGCTAACCATATGTTAATAAGCCCAGCTCTGTGACCTTAATTAGTTGATTAGGAGAGTGGGGCTTGCAGCTGCTGCCCAAAATCACTAATTACAAGACCCTAATCGATTTCACACTAAAGGCTTTTGTTTGCCTCCTAAGGATTCATGGCTTGCAACCTCAAGTGTACTGGTGCTAATGCATTCCTTTCAATGCATATATTCCCCATTGTGTGCTTGTTCACTCTCTTATAGTCCGTTCCTCTCCAAGAAATGTAAATATGAACATCAATTCTCTTCTTGCTAATTATCCCAGCACTAAGGTGAGCATTCCAAAGGATGGGAGGATGGAGGAAAGAGCCTCCTATGGCATGTGTGCCACAGGTGGCATGCAGAGCCATCTCTGAGGGCATGGAAGCAGTTGCCCTAGTCAGCTGAAGCACACATATGCACGCTGGCCAGCTGCTTTTTGGCTTTTGAAGGGCCTCCAGAAGCACTGGGGGAAGCCATTTTCACTCTCCCTGGCTTCAAGAAAATCTCCGAAGCCTGGGGAGGGAAAAAACAGGCCTACTGGAAGTTCAGAAACGAGCCTTGGGGGAGGCCGTTTTTTTTTGGGGGGGCATGCACACATGCACGGGGTATGTGTGCACAGGGCGATTGAATTACGGGTGTCGACAAGTATGCACGCTTTTGGCACCCGAGCCAAAAAAGGTTAGTCATCACTGCGCTAAAGTTTGGCTTGCAATTGCAATTGCAGTCACATGATTTTCACCTTGTGACCACTTTTTTATTGACTGAGATGCTATTGTAGTCACTAAATGAGGACTATCTTTACAGTTTAGCACCCAAAACACCAATGCCTGGTGTCGGGTGAAACCTAACACAAAAAGTATCCAACTAAGTCAGCAAGAACAAGGATGTCAGATCTCCCTCTGTCCATTGATAGAATAATGAGGGGAAACACGAAGATATTGGATGCATTCCTTGATAGGGTTGAGCACCAACAGCAGATCAAAGGAAGTGCCAACCTACCTAGTAAGAGGATAGGGCCCTGTTAGGGAGTCCCAGGCCAACCTAAACTCCCTGCCCTCCCCAGTGAATAATTTCCACAGCAGTGTTATGATATAGTTAATGCTTGATCAACTTATGGAGAATACATACTGTTCCAGATTGAATAGGAAGGGAACAGCAACTATCATCTTCACTTCCAGAAGACCATTCTAGTGTATCCTATTCCCCTTCTTTTGTCTATTTGCAATCCTTATAGAAGAAAATTATTGGACAGAATTTTATTGGACAGAGGCATGATAGAAAAGCAAATTTATACAGGAGATGCCTTCTTGAGCATAAAAAGAAAGGTTGGAGCAGTGGTGGGTTCCCACCGGTTCAGCAGAACCGGTAGCGGTTTGGTGGCCTGGGTTGCTGGAACCGGCAGCAACCTAGGCCTGCTACACCCCTGAACCAGTTCTCCTACAGCGGACCATTTTGATTTTCAGTTCTCCGCATGCACATAACAATTTTAGCGTGCACTGAACCGGCAGTAATACTGGCAGCAACCTACCCCTGGGTTGGAGGACCACCTGAACATCAGAAAGCAGAACAAATACATAAGAGTCTGAACCTCCAGGTTAGAAATCGTTACCACGACCAGATGGACCAGACCAGATATCAACTCCACAGGAAGGCTAAAACTTGTGTTGAGACTGACTAAGAATAGAACCTTAAAAGTAGGCTTATGTTGTCCCTCTTCTCCTTATAGTTCCGTGAATTACAGAGGTGGTCTTCCTAAGAAGCTTTGAAATATTATTTCATTCTGGACTTTCAAAAATGTTTCAGTCTCTTTTATTCAGGCAACAGTGCCTGCATATTTCCCTCAAAATTGTCTTCCTTTTTCTCTACAGAGCTATCCTATCAGGACGTTTACTTGTTTATTTCTTACATTTTTTACATTTATTTGCTGCTTAACTCGCCATGCGGCTGCTGTAGGCATCTAGAGCCAATCCTTAACCATTGCCTTATCATAGTTTTGCACATCCCATTCAGACTTTTTGCTGAAAGCTCTTCAGGTTCTGAAGAATGCTATATAGATCAGGTGGATAAGCAAACAAATAAACCGCATTAGTTTCAACCCAATGGGCCTGTTTCCACTTCAGCCCACTACAGTGACCCTTCCCATTCCAGAATTAGATTGCAAACAAAACTCACTTGATCCTACCAGTGTCAAGCAAGGTAATCTAAGCAATCTGCCTTCTTTCAGTTCTATTTTTTTTTCAATGCATAATTATCAAGAATATGTTTACCTTCCTCTCTTTTAGGAGAAGACGAACAGCCTTTAAACATTTGCTTCCTGCAGTGTATAAACACTATCTGCCTGTTTAAATAGATATCTGTTTTTATTGGAATCAAAGGGGCACATTTCAATTAAACCAATTAAATTGTGGCAGAACCACAATGAGAGCCTGGTACAATAACTTGTTCTGGCAATAAAACCTGTATCCGAGCTGTATCGGTTAAGCTAACAGATTGCAAAGTGGAAATAATCTGAATGTAAATGCAAGAGAGTTTATAATTGCCCGATTTTGATTTTGTAAAAGATGAGAGCAGCAGAGAAGGTTTGAGGCAGAGGACTCCTGCTGAG
The DNA here is from genome assembly GCF_009769535.1 of Thamnophis elegans. Taxonomy (NCBI): domain Eukaryota; kingdom Metazoa; phylum Chordata; class Lepidosauria; order Squamata; family Natricidae; genus Thamnophis; species Thamnophis elegans. Next base: position 79,022,052 of record NC_045541.1, on the reverse strand, counting down.
ATGGAATTAGTGATAACGCCAACAAACTGCATCTTCTGTAGATGGAAAGTAAATGACCAACTTATAGTTCCAGCTTTTGTTATGAATTGTCCATGCTTGCACAAGAAACTGAGGTTACACAGAAACAAGAATTACACAGCCATCTAGTAAGTTATTTTTATTGATTTTTTTTAAATTTTTATTTATTTATCCTGCCTTTACTATTTTTACAGATAACTCAAGGCAGAGAACAAACCTTATATGCCTTCCGCCTCCTATTTTCACCACAACAATCTTTTGAAGTTACTTAGGCCGAGAGGGATTGGTCCAAAATCAGCCATCTGGCTCTCATACCTAAGGTGGGATTAGAACTCAGTGTCTGTTGAGTTCTAGCTTGGTGCCTTAACCACTAGCCTAAGGGGAAGGAGTTAAGTTAAATTGGGAAAGGTTTTTGCATTATAATTACAGATACCTTAAGAGTAGTTTTTCTCTATGTTGTATCTTTGGTCACTGAAATGCCCACAATGCCACTGCTAAATGCAAGATGTGTATAGGCTACATCAGGTGTATCAAACTCAAGGCCTGGGGGCTGGATCCGGCCCATGGGGTGCTTATATCTGACTTGCAAGGCCACCCTGGAAACCACCAAGGACTGGCCCACGGTGTCTCTGCCAGAAAAAAACAGAGCTTGGAAGGGCCATGTGCAGCCCTCCCGAGCTCTGTTTTCTCTGACAGAGGGTTGCAGGAGGCCATTGCAGCCGAAAATGGAGCTAGGGAGCCTGTTTTCTCTGGCAGAGCACTCGGACCACCACAGGTGCCCCCAACGCGAGTAATGTTGAACTGGCCATGCCCACCTTGAGCCCTGAGGTCAACCCTGATGCGGCCCTCAATGAAATCAAGTTTGACATCCCTGGATTACAAGAGTTTCACTTATGCAGCTGCATGTTTCTGGCTCCAGTTTGCTGATGTCTCCAAGGCCTTTCCCACTCCTTATAAAGACTTATAAAGGAGAACACCCAGGCTTTTAAATGACGGCACTGAAGCTAATTCAGAAGAGTTCCTATGCAGGGGATACAGCCTAGCAGTGAGGGAACTGGAAATAACTGCTAAAAGGACTTTGATGGGTTGCAAATCTTATGCTGCTGGTTGGAGACTGTGGAATTTTTACAAATAGATAAGTGGCTGTGGTAGAAATATTCATATTTTGCATCTGAATCTAGGATATATTCCATATTTATTAATTGTGTTATGAAACATGAACAGCATAGTTTGACCTGCAACCTAAAGGAGTGCATATATTCCCCAACCTTCTTTTAATCATGTGTCCAATTTGTATGGATCACACTAGCCCAAAATATCATCTCAACATGTCAATGGGACAGCTCAAGAATGTTTTCTTATTCTGAGTGTAACATGTTATGTACTTTACCTGTTAAAAGTTATCTTGCTGGTCAACAGGAGTGCTTTAAAAACGAAGTGACAAAATACATTACAGACAAACCTCAGCTTACAACAGTTCATTTACTGACTGTTCTAAGTTGCAACGCACTGGAAAAAGTGACTTATGACCATTTTTCACACGACTGTTGTAGCATCCCCATGGTCACATGATCAAAATTCAGATGCTTGGCAAATGACTCATATTTATGGCGGTTGCAGAGTCCCAGGGTCACGTGATCAGCTTTTGTGACCTTCTGACAAGCAACGTCAACGGGAAAGCCACAATTCACTTAACAAATGCGTCAAGAAAGGTTGTAAAATGGGGAAAACATTCACACAAATGTCTCACTTAGCAACATAAATTTTGGGCTCAATTGTGGTCTTAAGTCGAGGATTACCTGTGTAAGATCTATTTTGATTCTTCCTAACATCACTCCCTCTGGGGAGAATCAGAAGCTACTGAATTCACTTTTGATTCTCTATGATAATTGGACAACATGACTACTAGCCTTCCTGGTTAAAGGCAACAGGACTTTTCTTCAGCCAGTTCTTCAGATTTACCCTACTAGGTTGAATGAATGAGTGGACATGAGTAGTAAATATGCCAGTCCATTTCCAAAGTCTCTGAGGGGCCATGTTTTTACAGTTGGTTGAAGATGTTAGGGAAGAGGACATATATCTTAAGCTGTTACTGTTATGCAAATAATTCCATATTTGTCACTGACATGAAATTCCTACTTTTGTGACTCAACTACATTCAAATTAGAAGAAAAAACTCCATCTGACACTCAGTGTAATGGGAAATGGCATATTGTACACTGCATCTAAACTGAAACTAAAAGTGACACCTCCAAAAGTGACCAGGGAGTAGTATATTTCCCATTTCCTTGATCAACTTCCTTGACACTATTCCCAGAGCAGTGGTGGGATTCTTTTTTTTTTTTTTACTACTGATTCTGTAGCTGTGGCTTGGTGGGCATGGCATGGCTTGGTAGGCGTGGCAGGGGAAGGATACTGTAAAATCTCCATTCCCTCCCCACTCCAGGGGAAGGTTACTGCAAAAGCCCCATTCCCTCCGGATCAGCTGGAGGCAGGAGGCAGAGAATAGATGGGGGCGGAACCAGTCAGAGGTGGTATTTACCAGTTCTCCAAACTACTCAAAATTTCCGCTATCGGTTCTCCAGAACTGGTCAGAACCTGCTGAATACCACCTCTGTCCCAGAGATCAAAGTTATATGTAAAGTGCCAGGAATGGTGGAGAGGTGTTGTTGTTGGGTTTTTTTGCAATTGCTGTATCAGGAAAAACAAAACTTTTGTTCGAATCAAGTCACAGATCAACTAATGCCATAGGTTCGCCATCAGGGCCCTATGATAAGATGGGTGACCAATCCATTTTATAAATAAATAATAAGACTCCTGCAAATTTTTTTCATGAGCCTTTTCCCCTGCTCTCTGAATGTACAACTAGCCATTTGCAGGAAAATCAATACTGCTAACCCATTTGTATAGAAGAGTTTAAGCGTATGCAAAGTGAAATGCAAAGTTATGTAAAGTAAACCTTGCAACCCGACAGTGATAAAATGAAGAATATTTTGCAGGCTGTTCCTAATTTGTGGATAGGGTTATTAAAGCAGGTAAGATGATGCTTCATCCAAACTCCACCCCTTTTGTATATATGTTAACAAGGATATAGAATGTGTACAAAACTTGTACAATCAAGAGTAATTGCAATATCAACTACCATCTTGCCTGTTTTGACATTGGTCTACAGATGTAACCTCTTTCAGAAATTTCACTTTCTCACTTTATTTGATAATCTACTATATTCTATGTATAACTGTCTCGAACACTGAAGTGGGGGGGATTTCATCAGAAATTGCTCACATTATTGAAGGAAATAATACTCTTCCATCTTCTATGTCAAGATCAACTATTTTTTTTTCTAAGAAGTAAACCAACAGGTTTTTTTCTCCCCTTTTAGCAATGAACAGGCAACATTTATGTTTATGATAACTTGTATATTTTAATGACTCTGGAATATATTGCTTTATTCTAAATAATAAATAATTAATTAAATAATGTAGACCCACTGTGATAGATCTGCAATTAATATTTACAGCATTCTTTGGCTTACCTTACCATGGAATAGTCCTAATTAACAAGAAAGGACCACTTACTTTTTTCCCCCAACAATGAGCTGCATGCCTTGCATGAATAAACTGTCAGGAAATGTAACCAATTTAAGAAATCCATTTCTGGATTTTAAGCCATTCTTCTGCTTAAGCCGTTTTTATTCTTTCTGCTGTAGTAACCTGATGCTGTACCCAGATATTTACCCCGATGCCCATGATTGCTGAATTCCTTGAATTCATCCAAGCACACACATATAATGTCTCCTATTACTCGGAAGGAAATGGCAGAAGCTTTGTCCATTTCCAAAATGGAAGAAAAAGACGGAACTATATTCCATGAATGAGTTCATTAAAAAGGTCCAACTGCTCTGAGAAATGTATCTATTTCAGGACAGTGATCAATGTCTGTGGTGGTGGGTGGGGAGGCTCCCCCGTGGCATGACAAAACCATGCTCGACTAAGCCGCGCCCGATTAAACCGTGTCGCTGACGTCATCAACAGGGTGACAACAGCGAGCGCGGAGAAAGAAGGGTGCTTTAAATAGCGCTTTGAAAGCAAGCCAATTCAACTTAAGGTAAGGGTTAGATTTAGGGTTAGGTTTAGGGTTAGGTTTAGGGTTAGGTTAAGGGTTAGGATTAGGTTTAGGGTTAGGTTAAGGGTTAGGGTTAGGTTAAGGGTTAGGATTAGGTTTAGGGTTAGGTTAAGGGTTAGGGTTAGGTTTAGGATTAGGTTAAGGGTTAGGTTTAGGGTTAGGTTTAGGATTAGGTTTAGGGGGTTAGGTTTAGGTTTAGGGGGTTAGGTTTAGGTTTAGGGGTTAATTTTAGGTTTAGCGTTTACAGCGTGCTTCTGTCTCCGCGCTGTTGTCGCCCTGTTGATGATGTCAGCTACGCAGTTTCGTCTAGCGCAGTTTAGTCGAATGCGGTTTTGTGGTGGAACCAGGCTCCCCACCCCCCACCACATTGCACAGTAGTGAAGTGGAGTAAAGAGGTTGGTCTACAGTAGGATGAAGCACAAGAAAATCAGATAAGGCAGCAAGCACTATGGATATGTAGCATAAAAGACAAGCAGGGAGTGACTTCGCATCTGATAGGAGCTGAATACCAGAGGTCATTGTATGTTCCTCCAGCAGCAAATGATTCATAGTCATCTTGGTACAAAGTGGTCATGCAGATCAGCTCTTAATTATGGCCAAAGGGTTTTGAGGACAGAGATTGTGACATCTTGATTGTTGCATCCAACAAATTAAGAATTATTATTATTATTTTTAAAAAAGATTCTTTAAATTGGTTTTAGCCAAATGGGGCTATGTCATAGTTCAAGATGCATGGCCATACATGGCAAGTTCAGAATTTCAAAAACTCTTCATTATAATTCAGCTAGAATTCACTTTTGCTGCACAGCTAAACAATTGGGAAAATCAAGTTTCCTGCTAAAGTTTGTTTGAGCTAAATGTTAAGAGGAGATTTAGGCAGCCCTAAACGAAGTGGTTTCAAAGACTGTAGACCCCCCCCCCCCAATTGTAACATATCCCTTGGGAAGCCACATTCTGGTGCACCATAATGTGATTAGATTTATGTGATAATATGAATCCAACCATTCTGGTTTAGTCTTAAGTGCAAGACACATTTGTTTAACAAATTATGATTTCAAAATCATGGTTTTATACAGAGTAAATCCAAAGGGCTGGGAGTAGAATAAAGGAGAGTAAACACATTAATGAAAAACAAGAGGAAATTATTTATTGCAGTTATTAGGTGACTAAAAGTGCCTTCAAAATTCTTGCAATCTTTCTTTGTTCCATGGATTACTGCCTTCCAAAATCTATATTTGACAGTGCCAGATAAACATTTAAGATTCAAAACAACATATACCTATCCACCCACTTTTCTCTCTTTGTAAGAAAAGAGGTTTAAGAAGTTCAGAAGTAAAGCCAAGGAAAAATAGAAAATAAAATGGAGATAAATTTGCTGTTAGCATATTAAAAAAACAAAATTTGTAGAATAATATATACCCAGGAATTTATCAAATGGCAAATGAAAATGAAAACAAATGAGAGTTTTAAATCTACATCTTAAAACTAGAATTAAACATCGTGAAGCAAGGCCCTTTTATTTTATTAGTTCTTACCTGAAGTTTAGGATATCCATGTCTGCTACTGGAAACATGGCAATAACAAATCATTAGAAGCATTCCCCTAGAGACTGACTTCTTATAGGAGGCAAAGTGAAAAGTTCTTAACAGACTAATGGAGTTGGAAGGAACCTTGGAGGTCTTCTAGTCTGACCCTCTGCTCAGGCAGGAAACCCTAAAGCATTTCAGACAAATGGTTGTCCAATCTCTTCTTCAAAACTTCCAGTGTTTGAACATACAAAACTTCTGCAGGCAAGTTGTATCACTGATTAATTGTTCTCACTGCCAGGAAATTTCTCCCTAGTTCTAGGTTGCTTCTCTCCTTGATTAGTTTCCATCCATTGCTTCTTGTTCTGCCTTCAGGTGCTTTAGAGCAGGGGTCACCAATATTTCGGACCTCAGGGACCACTGAATTCATAATTTTAAATCCCGCAGACCACTAATATGATCTGCCTAAAGGGCGTGGCTAAGTGGTCATGTGACTGGGTGGAAGTGGCCAACTCGATGTCACTCACATCGAGAGGTGCCTCGTTGGCCTCTACTTGTCCCTTCCATCCCAGCCACTCCTCATCTCCCCACCCGGGCCACATAGGAAGCAAATGTTGGAGCTAAGCAGCCACCATGAGGAAGAGTTGGCAAAATAGCTGGCTCAGTTCAAATTGGCTCCACAGAAGCACCTCACCAAGGACTACGAGCATAGGCTTTCCAAGCAGAGAGAAGACCTGTGGGAGTGCAAGGCCAGGTACTGTGCCTGGAGGCTCAGCAGGCTAAGATGATCAGCCACTTCCAGACCATGATGCTCTCCCACTGGAACAAGGCCCTCCGGTTCTTTGCCCTCAGCAGCACTTCCCTCCAACCTTCAGAAGCCCCTCATCAGAAGGCTGAAGCAGACCACAAATAGGAATTTCTGCCCCCCTCCGACCCACACAAAAAGACCATGAAGGGGGAGACTCTCTGCAGCAATCCCGGCATGGACGAATGCAAGGAGCTGGCATGGGACCACTGCAGCCCATCCTCCAGCAGCAGAAGAAACTTCAAGGGAGCTCAGGATCCAGTTGCGAGAAGTCCCATGCTCCTTGGAAAATGGGGAAGAAGCTTTCCTTTTGCTGGCTTTCCACTCTGGCCTACCTTGGCAACTGTACCGTTTCTCTCTGCCTCCCTTTCCTGTTTTTTCTGCTGGATCAATGCAGGGAGACGTCAACCTAGCTTCACATTGGGGTGCTGTCAGGGGTGGGTTCCTGCCGGTTCTAAGCAGTTCGGTAGAAGTGGCCAGCAAGCCACTCCCACCCGGTCACATGGCTGGTGAGCCACTCCCACCCGGTCACATGGCCAGCAAGTCACTCCCACAAAGCAGGCCACACTTACAGAAGAGGTTCTAAAATTTTTTGAAACCCACCACTGGGTGCTGTGTGCCCAGACCAGGTGTTTTCTCTCTGCCTCCTGCCCATGTCTTCTTCTGCAAGGCTTCCAGGCAGGATGCCTGAGAGAAAGCACCTGTTCCGGGCACACAGCCTTCCAGGAACCCCTTTTGTGTTCCTTCTCTCAAGGAGAAGCTTTGTGGTCGATCTGAGTGAAGAAAAAAGAAGATGGGAAGACTGACAGTAGCTTGCTGACATCGGTGGGAAAGTCGGTCCCATATTCCAGAGTTCTAGTCACAGGACTGGCCTATTGGTCATCCCTTGAAAGAGTCTGCTTGAGTACAACTTTAGTGTCTCCTACATTAAAGATCAAGTATGGTTGTGTCACCAAATTTCAATTCAACTGAAATAGGGAACATTCGAAAGCATGTATATCTAATATTTTTGAAGGAGAAAGGTAGTCCTTAACTTACAACCATTTGTTTAGAAATCACTTGAAGTAACAACAGTGCTGGAGAAAGTAAGTTATGACCGGTCCTTGGACTTATAACTGTTGCAGCATCCCCATAATCATGTGTTCAAAATTTCGGCACTTAGCAATCAGCATGGTTGCAGTGTCCTGGATTCATGAGATTGCCGGTTGGCTTCCATCAAACAGTCAATGGGGGGAAACTGAATTTGCTGAACAACTGTGTGATTCCCTTACCAATTGCAGTGATTTGCTTATAACAAAAAGATTGTAAAATCACCTGGGACAAGTGTCTTGCTTAGCAATGGAGATTCTGGTCACACACAACTGTAATCGTTAGTTGAGGACTATTTTTGTGCATATGATATGGACACAAACCATTTGCTTCTATTTCTGACCTTTTATTAAGTAAAGTGCCCAGAAACAGAGTCAAGCATTTTTTTCAAAATCAAGAAATAAACACATAATACCTAGTCCAAGTTCCTTTCCCATCATTACCAAACTGTCCCACAAATGCTCATTTTGTGGGCCTGGTCATGAAGCTGTAGGTGCCAGGTTAGTCAAAGCCTAACTGGAAGACTGGAAGAACAATTAACTCTCTATTCCCCCTTACTGGTGTTGAATCAGACTGCATGCCCCCAGGGGTGAAATTCAGCAGGTTCTGACAGGTTCTGGAGCTGAAATTTTGAGGAGGTTGGAGAACCGGCAAATACCATCTCTGGCTGGCCCCAGAGTGGGGCGGGAATGGAGACTTTGCAATATCCTTCCCCTGCCATGCCCACCAAGACACGCCCACAGAACCGGTAATAAAAAAAATGAATTTCACCACTGCAAGCCCCCCAAAAGCCCTTATTAAAAAATCTCCACACTTCACTTTAGATCTCAACTTCAAATGGGATCTTCACCACGAAAAGCCAGCTGCTGTATCCTCTGCCAGTCCTGGATAAATTTCAAGGTTAGACCAGAGGAAACTGATATAGTGACCGGAACATATTCTGAAGCTACACAAAATACATGGTGGAAATTAGGCACAACACTTACCTGACCCCACTCTGGCCAGCTGTCATAAACAAGACACCCGAAGAGCCAGTATCTTTACTGAATGAATTTATTGTTTCTGAACTAAAGTTGTTCACAGTTATTTAACAAGGGATACATCAGAAGGTTCCTCTTTGTCCTTTGGAACTGTTAAATAATATCAGATTGTGTCCACGAGTGTGTGCAGGTGTATGCATGTGTCATCCAAGTACAAAATAGGAAGGATAACAAGAGGTATTGCTTTCATTTATTCTTATGTCTTGTGTAAATGATCTCCTTCCTGTGTGTACTATATGGGCTATTATTGTTATTAATATTATTATTATTTGAAATCCCAGCCTTTTGTAGAGGTACAAGTTAACAGAAGTCTTAAAAGCTATACATAAAGGAAGAAAAACCAGGGAAACAGACTGAGGGCGGTGGAAGAGAAGCTTTGGAGAGAATGAAGGAGAAAATGGAGGCAGAAAAGACAACAGAAGCAAGAGAGAATAATTTACAGCAATATCATGCAATTAAAACTGCCTCCAGAACTCTACATTCTCACCTCCCTCTGTCCCCAGCCACCACCCTACCAAGGTCGAACATGCACACAGCAATAGAAGAGAAAAGGTTAAGATTAGGAGAACCAAACCAATCCACAACAAAAAAACACCTTCCACTTTTGTGGATCTTTTTCAAAATATTGGTGGTTGCTTTTTTCTTCAAACCTATATACAGGGAAAAAAACAGGTCCAATAAGGGCAGAATGAACCAGGACAAATATAGAAATAAAAATAATAGGAAAGAAACACAAACAGTGAAAGAGAAATCTAATATTAACATTAAAAAAATATTGCAGTTTAACACACACATAGGAACCCAAACAATAGCAATTGAAGATAATAAGGGGACTGAATACTAACTCTACATTTAAAACATACTGGATTTTAGAATCTTGCCATCTTCTTTTTTGCCTGTAATTTATGGTATTTTAAAAATCTTCCTCTCCAGCTAGACTTGGAGAGAGAGAAAGAGAGTAAGAGAGTGAGAGAGAGAGACATCAAATAAAAAAGAAGAAAAGGAACATTGGTGAGAGGAACAAGTTGTGTTCTTGTTGAAATTCCACCCCCTCCCCAAATAAATACAAATCAATGTCACCTCTATTCAGTAATGAAAGCAGAAGATATATCTAACATCTTAAAATTTTAAATATATTTATATATATACATATATATTTATATTTATATATATGCATTATAAATAATAACCAAGACCTAATAATAACTTAACTACACAGAAAATCCAGCCCACTCATCCTTCTTCAAAAACAAAGGGGAGAAAAAACCCAAAACAAATATAAAAATATCTTGCAATACTTTTAAAAGTTTACAGTAGCTTTGTGTTGAACTCGTCCATAGTGCTATCTCCTCCATATTTTGTTCGAATGAAACTATGTACCAGTGGCTATACACACAGGCACGCACAAAGGAAAAAGGGGGAAAATCTATTTCTCATCTCATAGTCGTCTTTCGCATTAAAAAAACAAACAAACCCAAACGTACATACACAACCCAAATAAATAAACAAAACCAGCAAATAAATAATACTGATATATCAATGCAGCACTAATGACACCATAATTGCATCCAGATGTGTGATGTAGCAGATAATTCAGCCGGCCGAAGGGAAATTCCAATGTGGAAGGAATGGTCTGAGAGAGGAGGTCAAGAAGAGAAGAAGTCCTAATAGCGGTGGCGATGACGGTGAAGGTGGTAGCCAGAGCAGAGCTTGGCCGCAGGTGAGGCTGTGCCTCAGAATTGGATTCTTGTCCTTTGTCCTTGATGCCGATAGTGGCTTTTCCCTAAGATTCAGTGTCCATGTTTGCTTGACTGTTTCCTTGTATTTTTGTTTCCCTCAAGTTTATGGCTGCCTCTCCAGCCAATTGAAAAAAAAAATACAAACCAAGCCGATTTGAGATTACAAAAACACAATTTGAAAAACAATTCGGATGGGAAGAAAGAGATGGAAGGGGGGACAGTTCTTATAAAAATCTTAATATGGAATGAGAACAATATGCCATTTTATTCCCTCCCCTCCTCCCCCCCCACGCTCTCCCAGAGTCTAGTTTCACCAGGAGGAAAAGGTGTAGTAGTCACAACCAACGATGCTTTCCTGGAATTCCAACTGTGACAGGTTGCAATTTCTCAGCTGTTCTCCGCACAGAGCACCAAAAGAAAAATTGTGTGTTGAGGGCAAATGGAATGGAGGAGACCCATTTCCTACAGTGGGAGACAGGAGGCTGGAAGTTTCCCCTAACCCCCCCGAAACCAGTCCGTGGACAGTCTTACATCACTGGCCTTCCGTGAACAAGCATTTGCGGAGCACAGAAGGTGAAGATGTTGGCTGACATGTTAACTTTTCGGGATAATTCCTGGTAGTAGATTGGAAACAAGCGGTGGTATCAGAAACACAGAGAGAACACAGGAATATAATGGGGATGGTTGAGTCAGAAGCGGGGGATGTATTACGGTGAGGGGGAGGAGTTATTGCAAGGAAAGTACTGGGAGGAGGAAACAAAACCCAAACAAACAGGATTTGCCAAAATGGGCTTGTCAATTGTTACTCTTTTTTTCCCTTTTATATGTCTGTGTGAGTGTCTATGTGCATGTGTGTGTGTGCATTATTTGTATAGGTATCATATAAATCTATATATGTATATGTGTGGATTATATATATTTACATGTGCATGTATATATATAATTTTTAAATATATATATATATTTATATATATATGTATGTATATATATACACACATTGTTTTTCCATACAAAATTTTACTATAGACAGTTTTGTCCTATGGTAACACTATTATATACACCCATCTAGTTTAGAGGCTAAAGAATACTCATTCATTTGGGGAGCTTTTCTTCACTTTTCTAGGTGATTTTTAATTGGATTGACTTAATTTTTTTTTTCCGCTCAGTGCATTTATTTAAGGTTGGTCTTGTAAGCCGAGTGATGAGGCCATCTTTGCCTTCTCTTTGCCAGCGGGGAACTTAGTGTCTCCTCTAGACCCATAGTCATTTTTATCGGAATCGCTCCGCTTGCTGTTTGTACTATGCTTGGTTGGCGTGCCGGGGGGATGGCTCACCTGCCCGTTCTTCTCGTCTGAAAAAAGTTGTTTAATTACGTCAAAGAAGTTACTCAATGGGCTGCCTGGGTATACAAAACAGAGGAGACAAAAACGAAAAGAAAACAAAGAAAGCAAGAGAGAGAGAGAAAAGAGAGAAAGAGAGAGAGAGATAAAGGGAAGAGGAAGAAAAGAGAACAAACAAACAAATGAACAATGGGGTTTTAAACAAGAAGAACATGATGAGCGGTCCAGAGCCACGTGCATGGGGGTGTGTGGAGGATGAAGACAATGAGTAAAAAAGGAAGAGCATCAGGAAGGGAGCACCGCCTTAAGCGTATGGAAACTCAGGCCCCATTGGGTAGCTGGAATCCTGCCCTGTTCAGCAAGTATGGAATATTTCTCCAGCAAAGCTATTGCAAGGCATTATGCAGGCTGCTATGCGGCAGAAAATCACCATGGGCTTGTATACAATTCTTCTGAAATTAACTTAACTGAAGTGAGTCATGAATAATGGAACCTACGCATGCTGACTAGGAATTCCATTCAATTGAATTCAAGGAACCTTACATGCAGGCAAGTGTGCTCAAAGTAACTTAATTATCTCTATTAATTAGATTATTAATTTCGAAGAGAGGGTATCCGTGTGCGTAAAGGAGGAACACGCAAATCTGGTTCTCCTTTGAAATGAATTTTGCACCGCTTGTAAAAAAAAAAAAAGCATTCCTAACCATTTTCTGTATGAGTACTTTATTTCGTGCTTTAATAATGCTACTGAACCTGATTTGCCAGTCTCTGTCATCTGCTGCAAACCTGAAGCGCTCTTTAGATTTCATAGAATCCATATGCATCTGGCAAAATGCACAGGAATGAAGGCAACGAAACACACACCTACAGACATAATGCATTCTATGAACTACAGAGATGCCCTCTGCCTCTTCATTTCATGACTAAGTCCCCAAATCTTATTGGTGTGGTAGACTGCATTCAGCAACCCAGACATGCCATTGTGGTGGTAAAAGGCCCCTCTCTCCCCCACATATGAAGCTGCATTTGCTACCAACCTTAGCTTGAAAACCGAAAAAGCTAAGCCAAACTGGTTGACATTGGGACAGGACATGGTCTGGAATTACCAGGGCTGCCAGCTAGACCGGGAAAGATTAAAAAAACATCCCAGAAGAGGGGCAGTGGTAATATTTGTCTATGGTTGTCAAGAAAAAAAAACACAGGCATGAAATCACTAAGACCTAAGCTTGACTTGAAGAGGAGTTGTTTGTTTGACCTCAAAGGCGATTCCCCTGAATAGTTGAAATTTGAGCAAAATATAGTTAGGAAAAGTTGAATTTTGTTTGTAAGCTGCTTGGGCAATTCCATTCCTTGGGACAGAACAAACAGATATAAGTATTTTTTAATGAAGTTAGTAAAGGTTTGAATCCATACTATCTCAAAAACCTGCACTTAAAGCAGGTGGCAGCTACTATGGTGCTCAGCCACTTTCCTTGTCTTTGTTGAGACAAGAAAGTGAAAAATACAAATCTGATCACCCATTCAACTTGGAGATGATGTAGTAACAGGGCATTCATTGAATGAAATTTCTCACTGAGATTTGTTTGAAATCATTGATTTTTTTTAGAAAAAATGCAACATTTAAATAAAGATTGGACAATATTATACTAGTGTAAAGCAATTATTATACTAGTGCAAAGCAATTATTATACTAGTGCAAAGCAATTATTATACTAGTGCAAAGCAATTATTATACTAGTGTAAAGCTGCTGCAAATACAAGAAGATTCTCATTGTAAGGTATAGCATTGTAGGAAAATTAATTCAACCAGAGAAGCATCTATATTAATTTGTTATTACAAAAGTAACTCAAAAGAAATCAGGAAAATTTATTGTTGACATTAATGCAACAGTTTCTTTTGAATACTTTTCCAAATGATTATGTCTCTTGAGGCTTTATTTTTTGGAGATGCATTTTAATAGATGCAAGTGCACAGTTTTGTGCTGATTTATAGCAGGAATGAGTTAAAAATCATGTCACTATCTCATCTGTGAAATATAAGTAGGTGAGTACCGTGAATAAATAATAATCTAATCCATAACAAAGCAACAGAAAATGACACAATTGAGACAATCCAGTAAGATATTAATATTATCTTATTCTGTGGAGCTAACTGCATATTCTATCTGGGTTACTTGCCCTTTTCAGATTTAGGTGGCTATTTCAAAATACTGAAATGCAACAGTATATTTTTTATTGAACAAGTCAGACAGCTACTGAAATAAATAAGGGACCAAAGGCAATAATATTAAGATATATTTTGAGTATACGTTGAATAGGCATATAGTAATTTTGCTACTTCACAGGATTTTAGGGGATATATTCCTGGATGCATTTCATAAGCCAGAATACCTTCCTTTAGTTAATAAAACTGAACAAGCTAAAAAAAGAGTAACAAAACTACAAAAAAGGAAAACAACACAACAAAATGATATAAGGGCTCTATGTATAGAGTATACCAAAAGTCAGACCCCATAGACCAGGGGTGTCAAACTCGCGGCCTGTGGGCTGGATGCATCATGTGCTGGCCCCACCCCACCCCTGGTTTAGTGAAGGGGGAAAAAGTCCCAATACGTCATGTGACGCCGCCGTGATGACGTGAGTTTGACACCTCTGCCATAGACCAATAGACAGTAAAGGAGACCATCAGATTAGAATTACTGAATACCAAAGAAAATGTCACTGAAGTTGAAAATTTTCAAATGCCATGCATCACACAAGTAAGGAAATGTCTTTTAAAAATGGCAATTGATTGGGACACTGTTTTGGTATACCCCATATTTTTGTCTACATAATAAATTAAATAAAAGAGGGATTAATTTTATTGTAACCATCCATCCATAACCTACTTCTATAAGCAACTTCTTCATAAATCTGAAATAATACCAGATTTTTAAACTGCTGAATAACTGGGGTCATAAATTTGTCTTTCCAGTGTTCAAAACTAGTCTCTTAGGAGACTAGGAGTTTATTTAGGAAAACATGGAGAATCCACAGTGGAAATGGAATATATTTATTTATTTAAAAGATTTATATGGCCGCCAATCTTAAACAACCTTGGGCAGCTTAGAACAGCCATAAAATGCCTAGCTGTAGTTCTTAGTGCAACTTGAATCATGTTAAACATTGATAAATGTTTGCATGTATTAAGACTAAACACTTGACCGACTGATTTCAGATGATGGGACCTTTCTCAAATACACAGCAAAAATAGGCCAGAAGGTTAATTCCTACGATAAATGCCTATCCTCCACAGTCACCCTTTCCCCAAATAAACCAATCAGACAGATAAAGAATTGAAGATGATGAGTTTCATGAAAGCCTTATGTATAAAAATGATTATATAGCAGGAATAATAAATAAGGCATAGCAACTTCCTGTATCTCAGAATAGCTTACTTGGGTACCTGCGTGGCTGTGGACCCTGTATCTTTATATGTAAAATGAAACCAATCAACAGAAAGTGTGAAATAAAACTGGTAAAACACTGTAAGTGTTTTGGGGAAGGCAAGAGAATATTACACATTTCTAAATTTTCTAAGATATGCATTCAGCAAGATCAAAGAGAAAAGGGATTGCAGAAGAAGCATAGAAGAAAGCATGGACATTGAGCTCCACCCACAGACGAAAGCAAAAGACAAGGGCAAACGAAAAAAGGCAGGATATTTGCTTAGAGGCTTCAATGTAATGTTAATATTTTAATCTGGAGAGAGGATCTATATTTTCCTCTTTTTTGCTCTGTAATTTATCAATCCTATGTGATGCTTGTTCTTTTTCAACAGGAAAGGTTCACATTCATTGTGCCTACTGTGATGACTTTAATTAGAGCAGCTAACTGATTCTTGATAGAGCTTGTGAAATGTTGATGAAACAACGATCCAAGGGAGAGAGGAATCATTAGGGAGTCAGAGATGGCAGCCCTTCCATTTGACTTCTCCACAGTACCCGAATTGAGAATAAAATAAATATCTTTTTGGAAATGGCCAGTCCTGGTTGTAGCAGTCACAATTCCCGATATTAAATTAAATTAGAAAGCTAAGCAGGATCAGCCTTGCTTAATTCTTGGAAGAGAGACCACTGAGAAATCTCAGAATGTGACAGTAATGTTGGAATTAAATAAATATCTCAGAAGAAGGCCGCAACAAGCCACTTTCATTGCTGCTAAGAAAACAATATGGATATGCATATATAATTACTAGGAGCTGAGTTTGACTCAAACAAATCTCTACCTTATGTCCTTAGAAGTAAGCCAATTGGCTCAATCATCCAGGATTCCAGGCAGTTTGAGAAACGATTGAAAAAACAGATTTCTGCATGTGGTGGTCTTTTGAGGCAATGATTTTTGGCTTAAATGAATAGTGGACACTTGAAGTTCTGCAAATGAATTAATTTTACAGTTAAAGTCTCATATTGATTGCTCTTAAGTTTCAGCCACTTGGACACCTCATAGCAACTGAAGGGTTATAAGGGAAGTAATGGCAGTAGTAAACAACAGCACGTTTTATTGCATTGTACTATTGTTTAAATAAAGTTACCAGAACATGCATGAAAAGGACTGAATATTTTTTATACCTTGGAATATTATGACTTTACTCTGAGTAGGATGCCTATATAATTAAAATGTTGGTTAATCCTATAAAAAGGCTGGGGATAGCAAGATTTTTTTTTAATTCAAGGAAATGAGAAATACCACCCAATTACAGGTCAGGAAGCAAATACTTGAATATAAAAGAAGTAAATGAGGAAGACCTAACAAGTGGATGAACTCACAAATGTGGCATAAATAATGTCGCCTTCTGGCAAGATGGGCAACAAACAAGTTAAGTAAATTTAATTTAAAAAAATCAAATCAATGAAAAGACCCTGCCATCCTATTAAGACTCTGTGTGAGGCAAAAATAATAATTTCCAAAGAATTAATTTAACAATAGCCTCCAAATTTATATAAGCACCCTCAGCTTTGTGATTACAGGAAGCCAACAGAGTAGCATCCAAGTTTTAAAAATTAGTCTAAAAAACCAATACAACTATGATCCTGATCAAGACATAGAAGCC